>NC_050175.1:26239179-26516679 GCF_008315115.2 Sander lucioperca | reverse complement strand
CACCCTGCTGTGTGCGCAAGCGCACTGCACGAGTTTACATACACGTTGCTGCTGACTGGGTATGACATCTCTGACACACCCACCTAATTTTCAGATTATTCTAATCATGGTAGCTGCATTTCAGCTCAATTAAATCTAGGCTACATATATTAGCCTGTATTATAATGTTGTTAGTTGCTTAGTTGTTGCAATTGTAGGCTACAGTGAAACCATAGACAGTATATAAGAAACCTGTGTCTCTGTAAAGGAATGCAAAAAGAAGGCTAAGCTAATGAGTTTTAATATTAGCCGATGGCGCTGTATGGTATTGGCAAACATTTGTTATACCAAAGATCGATACCATATGGGTATAAAAAAAAAGATCCTCTATATCCAGAGCGGGTTTAGAACCATATTTATAGAGGATTTTTTTTTTTTATACCCATATGGTATCGAGCAATATGATAGATGCGGCTGCTGCCATATTTGGATATATGCATATTTTAGCTCTAACATTTCACCTTAAATAACAAATTTAAAGGATAGTACAATCTAAAGTTTTTAAAACTCTTTAAACCGGTAACATTATATAGGCCTATAGTTATATTTTCGATTTTTAATTTATGGCTTTATTAATGGTAAATAAATAATTAGCTTAATGCTTTATAGTATTGTTGTAAACAACTAGCTTTTGGGTTGCCAGCAATTACAGTCTCTGGTTGCAAGTCATGGAATTATTTGAGTTATTTTTTTCATTAACTTCATTGTGTAAATTCTCACATAGCTACAACATGTGACAAAAACAAAACGCTATTAATGAATCTAGTTTGCAGGTTTATGACATTAATGTAGGCTAATAGTGCATAACGCATGAAATAGGCCTATATACAGTCTACTAATTCAATAGGTTAAAACTGAGTTACCACTGATCCCTCAAGGGCATCGTGATTTTTCGTGATGAATTGCATCAAGTAGTAAAAAGACATAGTCATGATTAATGTAAAACGCCTCTCCTCTCAGAAAGGGGCAGTGCCACTGGCTGATGAATAATACATACCCTAAACCCGCCCATTTAATGTTTATTGATCAGCAGTCAGATTCAGTCAGGGTATGGCGTCGCTGCACCGACACGGGATGAATTTTTACCTCTCCGTGGGAATTTGCCAGTCGCGTATCGGGACAGCACTTTGGGGTTTTTGGGGTTTTTGTCGTTGTTAATAGGGATCATACATGGCGATGGAGGACGAGGATAATAATACAGCGGTCGTGGCGACGAACACCCAACCGGGCATCAAGAAAGGAGGTGATGTCGGAGATGACGGGGCTTGCATAGACAGGCAGCCGGACACGGTAGTACACCAAGCGGGGCTGAATCAGACTGCAGGTCGCGGCAGCCGCAGTGGTCCGGGAGCTCATGCTGCGACGGGGATCCGAGTGCTAAAGGCAAGTCATAACGAGAGGATTTATGTTCTTGTGATGCAGTAGGTGATTCAAACACAGTGTTCGACAAATAGGTTATCTCTCTATATTGTGTTACATGTCAAGGGTTTTCTTATATTGCAGTTGGTGATTTCAAACAGGGCAAAGTGCATGAGAATGAAAACGCATCCCTGTAATATTATGTAATGGCTGTGATATCAGTGATTGATATTCTCTGGTTGATGATTGATCTGTAGATGGTTGTCACTCAGTGAGGAATGTACCAGAGCCAATTACCATCCACAAACCACACACACACTTACTGTAGGCTGTAAAGCTTTTCTAGGAAGGCCCACTGCTGAACAGTTCTTCTGACATTTTAGAGCAAGACACATGATGTGTATTGACATACAGTATAAGTCTCTGAGGAAGCTGCTCACAAGGCAACACACACACACACGCACACACACACACACACACACACACACACACACACACACACACACACACACAGAA
This sequence comes from Sander lucioperca, assembly GCF_008315115.2. NCBI lineage: Eukaryota > Metazoa > Chordata > Actinopteri > Perciformes > Percidae > Sander > Sander lucioperca. The sequence continues at coordinate 26,514,765 of NC_050175.1, read as the reverse complement.
TCCCAGAGCTATTCAATCAATGTGAATGCATCACTCAGGTATTGTATTTGAAGAAAAGGCGCACATCAAAATCATAAAATAATATACAGTAGGTCACCCTGATAAGTGCAATACCATAAGCAAAATGTTGATTTTTCTTCAATATTTCTGTTAACAGATATTGGCTGTGAAACCATTCACCCATAATTCAGTCAGTGTGAAGGGGCAATGGTTACTAGTCTTTTTTCATGCCTATTAACATCAACATAAAATAGATCACCAAGTTGCGTTTTTGAGTATCCGTAAAGAAATGCACCCCTGGTTGTGTTAATAAAATCAAGGGCCACATCCAAACCCTACTTGCCTGCCTGTCTTTGTTAAAAAACATCCATGTTTGTTGATTTGCTTAAGCACAAGATACAGTTACAAATCAACATCAACATGAAGTCTACAAGGGACTAGCCAGGTCAGCCATCATTCATTGATAAATCCCAGTCATTATTTCATTTCATATACAGTGTATTTATCATCTACTCCTTTCTGACTCAGCACAACTGAACATGCATGCTCTTATTCAGTACAGCCCTGCTCCATATTCAAACAGTGACACATATCCTCACCTGGGAGCATCCCAGTAATGTCGACTGGGCTGACCACTGAGGCTTCACCTTGACAGTAGCTGATGAGGAAAGGGTACTGCAGCTTACTTTCGCTGTGGCCACAGTTTTTTCAACAGGTGTAGAATTTAAACTAACCTCTGTCCGGTTACATTCCCACCTTTCTAACCACTGAAATAATGCTGCTCTTTATGACCTATTTAATAAGTGAAAGTTTATTCTTGACCTTGGAAATAGTAAAACTAAATATCAAAACAAAACAATCTTAAATCAAGATTCAATTACTAGCTTGATTGAGCATTTGTTGATGAAGACAATGAGATGCACCAGAAGAGACGATTCTCTATTAACAGAAATTGATAAGTTTAATTAAAAAGTTAACAAATTCAAGTCGTTTTTTTAATCATTCGGGTTCTGTAACGCATGAGCGTAGTTTCCAAAGAACATATATAAAAAAAAAAAAAAAAGATAATCCATTATTTGACCTAAACTATGCTGATTTTTTCATTTTAAAAGGCCAAAACATTAGAACAGTATTTTAAAATCATGTCATTAAAATACGTGTATATCAATTTTGGTAACTAATGTGAAGTTTTTTTTAAATATTTAAAACTAAATATATTTTCTGTTGGACATCAAATACTGCAACTAAAGGGATTTCCCAGTTCATTGATTATCAATTATATATCATAGTATTATAAGTGATTATTAATTGAAAGCTATTTTGATAAGAAACTGATTATTAAATAAATGATCAAATAATAATACCATATATTCATTTGCTACAGCTAAATTGGGCTACATACATCACTGGGCTCTGGGAAGTTGTGACCAAGATTTGTTATTATTTTTTGATATTCAATAACCAAAGTTACACAAAAATAATCATAATGATAACAGAGATGACAGACAGTTGATGTCTGAACTTGTGTTGCTGTTATAGTTTAGTGAAATAAGTCAGAGTTGTTACATATTGTGAAAAAAATGAAAACAGTGTGCATTATGTGTGATTATATGTTGCATCATTGTGTGATTATATGTTGCATCATTGTGTGTGTGTGTGTGTGTGTGTGTGTGTGTGTGTGTGTGTGTGTGTGTGTGTGTCTGTGTCTGTGTCTGTTTGTGTGTTTGTTTGTTTGTGTGTTTGTGTGTGTGTGTGTTTTGGCGGGTGGTTGATCTCCCTCTGTGGCTCAGCTCTCCAGTCCATTATCAAGCCCACGCTACTGCAGCCACTGTAACTGGTGGTCCAGCAGACGTTTTCCTTTACTCAATGAACTACTCTTCTTTTGACATTTTCCAGTGAGACCCTTGGATTTATTTTGAGGTACTTTTCCTTCACACTCAGCAGCAAATTGCTGCACAATAGAATGAGGCGAAGATCGCAACATTTCCCAACAATTTTGAGGATACCTTTAAGTCACCAAACAAACAAAAATATATTCTCTCCAGACGTGTGCTTTCATATATATATATATATATATATATATATATATATATATATATATATATATATATATATATATATCTCATATCTTGTCTATGAATCTTCTGAATGGTGTGTGTGTGTGTGTGTGTGTGTGTGTGTGTGTGTGTGTGTGTGTGTGTGTGTGTGTGTATACTGCAGAGCCTTGCAGAATCAGAATAGTGATTATATATCTTTACCTCTTGAACCAAGTGGCATGCTGTAATGCCTTTGTTGTGAATGGTAGTTTTTCAAGAGCAGCTGATGTTACTGACATTTTATCATTTTAGCACATAAGTCCATATTAATGTCAAATTCAAAGTTTAGCGTTACATAATTTTCTGGATAAACATTATGCTACTGCACATCCGGCTAACATCACCACAAGTGATTAGGGCAGGAGCAAACAACAACATGATATTCTGGTTCCTGTTAGTAACACAATCCATCCTGAGCGAGAAAGGTAATTGAATGAAAAAATATTAAAGATAGTTTTTAACATTCTCAAGCTATTTAGGCAGCCCATGGCTGTTAAACATGCTTAAATGTATCTGATGTCAATATGTGTGTTAAAATAACTCTTTTTGTGTCAGCAGCGCAACATGAAGCGGAATGGGAGTCGTGGCTGTGTGACGAGAAAGACCAGATTTGGATCAAGAGAGCGGGACTGGCTAAAGGGGGACACCCAGCGGGGCTGTGTGTGTCTGTATGGGGGCACAGTGGACCCCCAGCTACCTGCCTCTGGCCCACAGGCCTCCTCCACCCCTCAGACAGACCTGCAGTTGGTGCTCTGCTCCACCAGTACCACAGTGGAGGAGCTGTGTGCTCAGAGGGACGGACAGGGACTCTATGTTCAGCTGCATGGGGACCTAATCAGGTAAATACACACTAGTTAAATTATCAAAATAAATTTATAATTTATCATTTCCTGTGGGCAAATGTGTCCTCTGCATTTAAGCCATTTGGCATAAAATATCCTAAAAATGTAGGATGGCTGCCCAGAGACCAACTGTAGTTCAGAGGCTTATTCTTCCTTGGTCAAGGGCCATGCCAGGAGTATTCCAAATACCCTGTGCCCCTTTCAGAGAAACACAGTGATGTGGTTAAAACCTGCCTCAGTTACTCAAAATGGGCCAACACATGCATCCAACAGCTGCAGTCCTTCAGTGCAGTGCAGTGTCTTTATTGGATCTATACATGACAGTACTGCTGTGCCTTCCGACGTATCTGACAGCTCACAGCTCAATGTATAATTATGTACGACCATGGAAATAAAAAAAAAAGTGAAAGAAATAAAAAATGACTTGAAGTGTAAAAAGATGCTTTGGGTTGCAGTTACGTGAATAGTGCAAGTTAAACATAAGATGTTGTACAACTGGTTTAGACAGCTGCATACAGTAGGTAAACTGAAGCACATCTCTTCCATCAGACACACAAAAACACAGCAGAACTAGGTATAATGACTTAACATCTAACAAAAGCAATTTAGAAGCAATGTAAATTGCTGAATAAATGTCTACATCTCTTCCTTATTTATATGACTAGTACTGTGCCCGTTGAAAATGTGCTGATTGCTTGGCCTGTAGTATTGCTGCTTGTAGAATGCTTCAAAATCAAATTGTACCCCAAAATTACTTACAGAAGGACCCCAAACCACTTAATATGCAACTCCACTGTATAGCCTACTATTGACTTACAGTGTAGGCTACGTCTACATCAGAGGAAGACATTGTACTACTATATTTACCTGACAGAGAACGTTGCACATTCAGAGTGTAATCACAAAATATCACAATGAAAATGTAGCTAACGTTGGAAGCAGGAAAAGAGTCAAAGGTGGTAACACCCCCCACCCCCGCTGTTGTAAAGCGTTCTGCATGTGGCGTCTGTGTGTAACGTGCAGTCCAAACACGCCCCCAAACACGGACACACGTACATACATACAGATACGTCTCAGTTTATTAGATAGATATTTAAAAAAACAACTATACTGTATATATACAGAACCCTATACAGAACCTTGATGCCTTGTCACCTTAATTAAGCTTGACTTAACGCAAAAAAGGCAAACGCAGCACTGAGGACAGCACCTCATTCAGGATACCCTCAGGGAACATTATTGTATGCCTTTTTCAGCTCCACAAGACATATGTAGACAGAAATAGCAAATGACCCCTTGATTATCTGTGAAAGGATAAAAAGCTGCTTCACTGATCCGTGACCAGGAAGGAATCTGGGCCGTTCCTCCTTTGCTTTCCTGGGAAAGCCTGTGCGAAGAAATAAGAAAGCAGAGTCTAAAATAAGAAATCAGCTATAGCTTAAATCACAGTGGCTTATGGCATATTCTATGTGAGCCTTACTATCTGTTTAGTTTTCCATTAATGAGGTGAGACAATGAGACAGAGCAAAATCTTCAAATCTTACAAGACGTGGGGTACTAGCAAAAATGCTAATAGCTGCATTTATAGTGGAGAATTGTAAATGATTGTGCTTGTAGTATTAATGGCTGGAAAATCATGCCATGGACGTGCTGCAGATATTGTGCTGTAAACATGACGTGAGGTTATTAATCACTTTATAGGCTGGTAGCAAATGGTGTGATCAACAGCATATAAAGCAACTTCATCATATCTGTGCTGATTAAAGGCTTTGTGCATTGCAGAGTAATGCAGACTGGTAATAAAGGAAAGGCTTTTGGTAAGCCTGTGGATAGGCTGTGTTCAGTTTACATTCCAGCAACAGCGAGTATGACCAGGTGGATTTAAATTCAATATTAAAGTCTTCATCATCCAAAAACAGGGTATTGGTGACTTAAGAAAACTATAATTTCTGTTTATTTAAAGGAAAATTCCATTACTACAGACAGACAGCACATAAAGTAAAGTTATGTTTGACCTTAAAGGGGTTTCTAGTCCTATACTTTTTCTGCTTGTTGTAAATCATTTTTATAAACTCTATAGATAAATGTTCTGTGTGTAATAGGATTTATTACTGTGATTGATAATAGATATGTGTACTGTATGAATGAACATCTGAGACATACAAAGCTGTCGACGGCACTGACACAAACACTAAAGAAAGGTCTGTAAGCAGAGATGGGAAGTAACGAAGTACAAATACTTCGTTACTGTACTCAAGTAGATTTTTCAGATATTTTTACTTTACTATATTTTTTTGTGGCGACTTTTTACTTTTACTCCTTACATTTTAACATGAATATCGGTACTTTCTACTCCTTACATTTTACAAAATTGGCTCGTTACTTTAGTTTTGTACAAGAGGTCGTCATGTCGGAGAATAGCACAGACACGCGCCTCACACCGCGAGCGGGCACGTGCGCCACACGGAGCAAAAATAAAAAGAGACTAGCTGTCCGGAGGATAATCAGTTGAGATCGTGTGTGTGCGTCCTTAAGAACTGTAAGTCGTATAACTTATGTTGTCAGTTCATTTAAGCCTGTTGTTGTATTGATCTATAGTTCTTGCAAATTTAAAATAAGTTAGCTAGTGATTTTGTTGTTTGTGTTCTTCACCTGTTACCTAGGTTGCGTTGCTTGATCTTAAAAAAGCATCAAAAGAGAGAAGTCCGTGTTTTAACAGACACACCTGGGGCGAAGTTTGTAACCAGAATCAGCTTTAAATACAGTCCAAATTTAGTCCTCACTAACAAGTTTCAAATAATTTCACTGGAGTTACCGTTATTTTCGCGTCATCAATACCACATTCAATCTAATTGGATGGGGATATACTGTACGTTGCACTTGACACACCACTACAAGACGACTCGACAGATTCGGTGGCATTCTGTATTCATTCGCGGCAAATCATTGCGTCTTGATGGTGGTAACGTTAGCACATAGTAGTATGGACATCCATGGCCTTATCTGAGAGAGATGTTTGAGATAGTAGGCATCAAGAATGACTCCTGGCCAATGTGCTGCGCAACTCTTAAAGTATGGGGAACTTCTTAATTAATGTCTGTTTAGTAATTCATATTTTATCCTTTATTTTCTTTCCAGAAGCCATATTTGAGCACACACACATACATGTAGATTCCTTTAAATGTTAAGGAGAAGATTAAAAAAGAGAAACTGGATCTGTGAATTCTCACAGAATCACAACTGAATTCATAAATAGCTACTCAGTCAGAATCTTATTAACCTGGAGTCCCAGTCTCTGTCACAATAATCATATATGTGATGTTTTAGGCATATTGGCAGACACAAGTGTTGGCAGACATCCATTTAAAATGTAGGCAATGGCATATAAAGAGCCTTTTTTCCATGTCCACTGAAGTTTCTCAGCTTGCACTCTAGTAACATTTGTGTGGTCCAGGTATCTTTGCATAAAAAAATGGTTGTCATTCGCAAGGCTACTTTTACTTTTATACTTTAAGTAAATTTCCAAGCCTGTACTTTGTTACTTTTACTTGAGTAAATAAGTTAAATCAGTACTTCTACTTTTACCAGAGTATTTTTTAACACAAGTATCTGTACTTCTACTTGAGTACGGGAAGTGAGTACTTTTGCCATCTCTATCTGTAAGTAAGAACATGATGGAAGGGATCAAAGCTTTTTTGTGATTTTATTTTTTATATAGCTTGTAGTGATGTGCGGCTGACAGGAAGACATGGTCTGGTGTTTTCCTGCTAAGGGGCCATTGTATTTTCAGTCGGACAGACTGCCTTTTAAGATAAATTTACTGAGGCAATGAAGTTGATGGAGAACATCCACCCTTCCATTCATCCAGTTTTGAGCCAGTTATCCTGGTCAGTGTCACAGTGCCAACAGGGTGAGCAACAGAAAATCCAGTGTTCTTTTTCCCAGCAACATGCTCTTCCTTCCCTAAGTGCTCGCATGACAGATGAGATATGTAACCCCTTTGACATGTTCTGGGTATGCCCGGGGTTTCCTCCCAGTTTGTCATGCCCAGAATTCTTCCAAAGGGAGGCTCTCAGACGTCTCAACTGACTCCTCTCAGAGCAGGTATCGGCTTGATACCATGGGCCTCCCAAATCACTGAGCTCCTCACTCTGAAATGTAAAGTGAGGCCAGCCGCCCTGCAGAGAAATCTCATCTCATCTGCTTGTTTCTACAATCTGCACGGTGAGGGCCCAGACCAATTGCAAATCAAGAGGCTTGTACGAGATGAGCTGCGACTCGCCTGTAAAGTGGACGGTAGCAGGCGGCAGCAGCAGGAACAGTGACAAAAAGCCGCTGTCAAGTCGGACAGTTTACAGCCGTTTCAAGCCGCCTTCGTCTGAACAGGAAGTCACAGAAAGACTCACATCCTGTTAGGTCCGATTTATTAAAATGTTATCAGACCCATATATCAGCTGGTACGTAGTCTCCAGTCATTAATGTTATGACAAAGTAGCTGTTAAAATGCTCTACATGCGATCTGTTGCTGATGTTAATATGCAACAGACTGTAGACGATCTGTAATCTGAACAGATTGATGTCTCTCTGACGAATAAACTTCACGTCACTATCAGCCACACATGTTCTGTTAACAGAATAGGCTTTTAAATCAGACAAACAATAATACATTTTATTTGGAGGTGCCTTTCAAAAACACTCAATGTCACCTAACATTAGAAACAAATATCAATTAAAGTTTATATGAACTGCCATATTGTTGAGTCAATTCTGAACCAATCAGCTGTTAGATCAGCTGAGAGCCAAGCGTTTCGCATCATGCCCTGGGTCTTGCAGTCGGTGGAGAGCAACTGCACTGCCTGCCTCTAAAAACTGCGGCCGTGTGAGGTTATAGTTGCACATGTGTCCGTGACGTCAGAGCAAGTCGGGATCAAGTCGGAAAGAAATCTAATGCCGATCGCCAGTGATCGATTCTGCGCAGGCCTGTCTCATCTCGAACGAGCCTAAGAATACCCCAGTGATTGGTATTAAAAGAGAAGGCAGAACCTCATGCAGGATCAGGACACAGTGCCAGCTACGGGAGTCAGGTTAGGTAACCCCTGTAGCTTGATCAGGCACAACCCAAATAAGTGATGCAGGGCCATTATCTCGTGGGCTCAACACTGACAAGGTGAAGGATAGATGCTGGGTGAAAGGCCTACTGGACAAGGGGAAGGGTTGGAACAGATTAGGCACAGTACATTGCACATTGTAAATGTGTGCAACAGAAAACAGCTGATGTGATTTTTGATAACATTATGTTATGATTATCATGCTTTTGCTTTTAGTTCAAAACCTGAACCTGCAATAACTGCAAATTTTTGCATTGAAATATTTTCTGGACTGCTATGTGGCTAAGATTAGTTTTCAGAAACATTATGCACATCATAACATTAAACCCAGACTTAAAGGTGTTACTGTAGCGACCATTTAGGAAACCATGTCTACCCACAAATATTGTGATTTGGATTTGATTATTGATTTTCACAGGACATACCTGCCAATACAGTACACAAATAGCAACTAGTTAATAAGTTTACAGAGTTGGGAATGTTTCTTTTCTTTTGTGAACAACAACCTCCTTCTCTCAGCACTCAGTCTCTATGGTAAGAATCTGAAACCTTGCTAAATCATCTATGATTGCTGAGGCATCATATCTTTTGCCAGCTAATAATAATGCAAAATACACCCTGATGAAATGAAAACACACCTCCTAACTTCTTTGTAATGCACTGCTTGCACACCCATTTTCAATTATTTTGGCTGATTAGAACTCTTTTGTTGATGTTGAGTGGAACCATGCTGGGAATTACCAGCACAAACTAATAATAATTGTAAAGGTGAAAAGAAAATGTCAATCAACCACTGTCTGTAAACACCCACACTGTCCAGAGAGGTCTAATTAGCCAAAATAAGTGAAAACACCTGTGTGGATACACCGTTGTTTCTGTAAACCCCACCTATCTCTGTTACATGGGCTTCTGTAAATAGAGGGACATATTTCCATAGTTTGCTGCATAATTTACCTTCCACCCTGAGGACAAAGGAACCCATTGGGTGGTATTTGACAGAGATTTAACAACTTCCTGCTGCATTGCCCAAGGTTGAAGGATTTGTGAATAAATGAGGCATATCTGTGCTAAGTGTAAGCATCAGTATGAATGGACAACAGGGACTGTCAGTGATCCTCCTCTCGCTAAATCCTGCATTGGGGCCACAGCTGTCTGAAATCAAATATCATGATACTGCAAATCATATAGGCAGATAGAAGGAAGTGGCCTTTGGCTTGGGAATGAGTATTGATATCTGTTTACCTACTGTGCTTAGGGGATGTCAGTGATGTTTCAAAATTCAAGCATCTGTCTCATTTACTGTAAATGTTACTTTTTTATTTCCGTTTTTTTTTTTCTGTCAGTCATTATTTATCCAGATACTGATATATTTTTTAAAATGATCAACCGGCAAAACTAAAACTTGTCGGACATCAACTCATCGTCTTCATGGTTTAACTCCTTATTAGGTAGAACTGAAAATTGAAAATGCATTTGAAGTCATGAAAGTGGATGGCTCTGACTATCAGGGAAAACAAGTCTAAGTAATGATAGGCTGTTCAAGAGATGAGTGAGCATGAGTAATCCCCAGGCCTTTGTTTGGACCATTTTCAGCTGATTAGGTTAAAAGCGAAAGTGTGAGTTGCATTTGCGGTCGTGCTTACAAGACTTCCATCATGCCGCCAAACAGTAAGCATTTATGTGAAAGGCTGCTTGAATCAGAATGAATTTAAGAGTTGACATTCATCAGCGGGAAGAGTCCTTATTGAACTGAACAAAATTCAAACATTTCCTCACCTTGGTGTCATGAAATATAAGTGCAAAAATACAACCCATGCAATACTGTTTCCATGCTTTTAAAATGCTTGTTCATATATTTTTGACTGGTATGAATGTGAACAAGTGTATGTTAGAGTGTATGTAGAGTATTTATTTGTGTATTTATTACTTTTATTACTTTTATGTTCAGGTTACAGATTTCTCTGGGTTTGAACATTGTTGGAAACATTTGGGATAATAAGATATACTTTATTGTCCCCGAAGGGAAATTTGTTTTGGACTCTGTCCTTTCTGCAGCTTTACAAGGACAACACAAAATACAGAAAATAAGCATCTCTCAATACATACTCTCATGCAGCACAAAACATGCTTTCATATTCATTAGACAGGTACCTATATAGTAAGCACATTAACTCCTCCTTTCATTGGCAGTTTTTAATTGAACAACCCCGTACGTATTGCACAAAATGACACAGCGCACTGACATAATGCACAACCCCAATAGCCTACATATTGCACAACTAACATATTGCACAACCCCAATAGCCTATGTATTGCGCAAATGACATAATGTACAACCCAAATAGCCTACATATTGCACAACTAACATTGCACAACCCAAATAGCCTACGTATTGCACAAAATTACATAATTCACAACCCAAATAGCCAACATATTGCACAAATGACACATTCCACATAACCTATGGAGTACATAATGACATATTGAACAATCCAACAGCCCATGTATTGCACCACTAACATATTGCATAACCCCAATAACCTACTTATTGCACGATGACAGTGCACAACCCAGCCAGCCTACAGCCTACTAAGTACACAACTCAACAAAATATATAACGTAGGTGTAGTCGGTTTTAGACATTTCAATGCGGAAACGTTACATATTATATCTTTTAAGTTTGTGGCTCCAAATGACTAACCGAAGCTCTGTCAGACTTTTTTTCTTTTAACAAAACCACCAAACACTGCATTTATCACCACAGGAACCATGGTTCAGTGCCTTGCAGTGGTGCTTTCAGCTTGGCCATGTCATCTGCGATTGAAGCTTTTGAAATTTGTAGTGCTGTATATTCATATTTGATGTGCTGCATATTTACACCTTTAAAATCTTTGCATCCTGAACAAGAAGAGTTTTCTCTTAGGAGTTGGACTCTTTCTGGACTCTTCTGCTATCACATTAAAAAACTCTCTGCTGTTTTTACCAGGGATAAAGAAACAGTCCACCTTTAGTTGGATGTTAATGCTTCAGTGTATGTGTCCCCCATACTGAGTAAAATAAACTGGTGTAAGTAATTTGTGGCTGGCATTGTTACACCATCTTTCTTTTTCTTTTGTCCTGTAGGAGGCTGGACCCCTCTGAGCGTCCGCTCCAGATGCTGTATGACTACCTGGCAGCTATGGGCTACACAGAGCCTATACGAGTGCAGCAAGAAGCAGCCAACTCAGACCTCAGCTGTTTGATTCGTTTCTACAGTGGTGAGTACTGACCCACAGGGGCCATCATCCCCAATCTTCACTATCTGCTGCTGCTCAGTGGGATTTGGCAGGAGGAAAACGGACCAGAAGGCCTAAAAACAGGCTGCAGCAGGTCAAACGTTCCAAAACGTTTTTTTCATCCTCTTGATCTTGATCTTGTGTCTGTGTGTGTACATGAAAGTGTGTGCTTTCAGCAAGGACAGAGTCAAGCCAGTTGTTGTTTGAAGATCCATGAGAGTGATTCCTTTCTGAAGCTGTCTCTACTGTAGTATCCAATATAGCCAGGGATAACACAAACACACAGCCATCACAGCCTCATGAGTTAGTTACCATCCTTCATCCTGTGGAGATTCTCCATCCCCATGTTTCACCTGCTGCTGTCAACATGCTTCCATGACCCCAGGACTGGAGTGACTAAGTATCCCTGTGTCAGTGTGGTATATTAATCCAGTGGCAGAATGGATGCGACTCTTTGGAGAAATTTGTATACCTGCATGTGTCATGTTAATACAGCTCACATAAACCTGTGGACATCTCTAGCTCTCCCTGTTTGAGTCTGTGCATTGGTCTAATGATACTCTTACAGTAGCAGCAATTAAGGGATTTGCCATTAAGGGTAAATGGTGAACGATGTTCTGTAATGCATTTCCACTTCATAAACCGACTGATGTTCCTGCTGAGTCAGTGGAACTCCTATGTTTGGGGTTTGAACTGCTCACATGCTGCTGTGCCAGAGAAACAGGAAGACTGAGCAAACAGCTAAAGGGCTCACATGTAATTACTCCCACATAAAGTACATAACCCTCCCTACATTGAAATGCAGTGCTGTCACACTGAATAAGAAAGTCACAGAAAGGCCCCATAACATGTTGAATATAATTGTGAGGGATCTGAGACATTTTTGATGCTCATTTTAAAATTTGAATCCTAGACTTTTGTGTAGTATAAGATATCATGGCAACCTTGCTTGATAATAATCACTCATCAGAACAAAATTTGGGTTATAATCAGCAGTGTTATGTTTTTCTGACTTTAGCTAGGCTCTTTAGAATTAATACAAATGTCTCTTTCTATCTGCCTTGTAATACAACCAATGTTCATTTGTTTAGCTGTCAGATCTTAAACTCACTGTAGCCTTATTCTTAGTCCCTATGTGTCCAGTGGAAGCTTTACTGTTGTTCGCCCCTTGCCAACATGAAAACTGGTCGGATCTTGGCTACTATCAGTAGTCAGGCCACATTGGTCAGAGTCTAGCCAGGCCTCTTGGAGACTTCCTGCCTCCTTTTGTCAACTCATGGGAAAAGAGAACCAGAGACCAGGCATGACTGGTACTCGGCACTCTTCATGCAGCGGCAAGGCTGAGAGCACAACTTAATTTGGCCATTTGCTGCCCTAACTGTAGAACTGGGGAGGTAGTGAGAAGTAACTGTTTTGGAGTATAACTTTCAGGAACTCTCCAGTCATACAGCTTCACCAGTAGACCTCACTTTTTAGCTGGCACGGTAACGCCAGGCAAGGTAAACCTGGTTTTTCATTCCCACCCACAGTGGTTTGTTGTAGGTGGGCTTTGATGCATTGCTGAAACACATAACAACCTTGTTCTGAGATCCCTCTCCCAGGTGCTTGCTCTCTCACAGCTGTTGTCAGGGGTAATGATCTGACTAAGCAGATGAGGGAAACCGTGGTCCATCAGTTAAGACTACAGCCGCTACAGAACCACCTGATGTAGTGTACTGCATGTGTCAGCTCTGCATTCAATAGCCTTTGAGAGTCTGCATCAGTGATTCCCAACCTGAATGCAGCCTTAGGGATTGCAAGTTGATTGAAGGGTATCTAGCCATGCAGTTAGTTGTGTGGTTTTATGTGTCTCTAAGATTTTTGTCACCAGCACAGTTGAATGGGGTTTTGTTTATGGTGCTCAATGTATTTCTTTCTGCAGAATAAATGTCATGGTTACTCTAAATAATTTGTATAATTCACAGACCACATTGGTCTTCACAGGTTTTCTTCTGCCAAAGAAATGCTCCCAAAACAGTTGATAGCGGGACATACTGTACGTTTATTTTGCAATTTGGGTGAACTGACCCTGTAACAATATTGCAAAGTAGAAGAAAAAACATACTTCTGCTAAGATATGTTTCGATCTTTCTCTCATCTTTTTTCCTTATGAAATATAAGTTAGGTTTACTGCTTCAGGCCTCTACAAATCATTCAAATGAATCAGTCTGAGGAGGGAATTTAGTCTTTGGTTAAAGCTCTTGGCTCATAGACATGTAACCAGAGGCACAGGGTTACATGTAGACATTGGTCTGTTATAACAAGTCAGTAGTCTACATGCAAATAGAAGGGTATGCTTTTATTTTATATATAGGTGTGCACATTTGCTCATTTGCATGTGTATTTGTCTGTTTATGGCCTTATTTTCCTTCAAGCCACTAATTTGTTTCAAAGTGCAATCTAGCAGGTAATTTATTAAACTTCACCATATTACCATCCTCTTATTTGTTCAGGAAACTCATCTCGAACCTTCTTCCCCCTCTACCCACCCACACACACACCCTCCTGCTGTGGTGCACAGATGAGATGAAAACAAATATGGACAGGGGAGTAAATATTTCTAAATGCTGACTTAATAAAAAAAAGCTCCTAGTGAAAACAACTACAGAGACCCGAGGGCCAGTGGTTCTCTGTGTCGACCCTTGCAGCTGCAGCACAGACAAGGCCTGCTGTAAGCTCCACTGAGCCCTGTTCCACCTATGCCTGGGTGATCTCTGTCTTACATCTTTGAGCTTAGAGACCTGAAGCTGCTGTGCACAGTTCACGTCAGGCTTAGTGTCAGAGCAGAAGGAAATAAGTCATCTGCGAGCAGTGTAAACCATGTTAACCACATTATAGTTAACTAAAACTAAAAGAAAATAAGCAATGACAAATATTTAACAAAAACATTCAAGACAAACTAAATTGAAACTATATTGCCAGGTTATAAAACTAGTAAAAAATAAAATAAAATGAACGTAAATCATTTCAGTTTTAGTTTTTTAGCTATAATATTTCACGACTGAAAAGGGAGACGCATGAGTTACCGTCAACTCTCTTAACATTGAACCACCGAAATTAAACAGACTTGTATTCCAGGAGATGATGCTGTGCAGCAATTGCTTCACATCGGACACTAAAGCAGCGCCAACATTAAACATCACGGCCATTTCTATACAGTTCTTCAACCATGTATTTTGTATGTATATGTTGCTACATACTTCTGAGACATTATACCTGGCCCTAACAAAAACAAACTAAAATTACTGTAAAACCAAATATATAAAAAGTAAACCTTTTTGAAAAACTGAAACTAAACTAAAACTAGTAAAAACACTCTGAAAACTAACTTAAACTCAACTAAAATGAAATCGAAAAGTCAAAACTAAAAACTAATTGAAAAGTCAAAACTGTAATAAACTTGGTGTGAACTCAGCTAATACGTTATTGATTTGGCTGGTGCTGATTTACTAATGGAAATTATACCTAAATGAAGACAGTGCATGTCCTAAACTGGGATGACATTGACAGTGAACCAGTGTCTGAAACTCTGAGGCCCAGTGGTTTATCACTGAGTCATAATAATGATGTCCTGGAGGAACAGAAAGGCTAAAACCACACTGGAAAACCAAGCACAAGGTTGCTTCTTCATTTTATGGTATAAAAGCAGAAATAATTGGTTTACAGAGGAAAAAAAAAGTGGACAAGCACTCAAACTGTGATTTAAGAGAAAAATGAAACTCCAGGTTCCCACAGACTTGCCCCGAGCAAAAGAGGTCTGCAGAGAGCAAGCTCTCCGTGGTTTCCTGACAGCTCCTCGTAACATGCTGTTTTTATGATGGAGCTCCGTTTCTACTGTGGATTTCCTCTTTCTTATTTGAAACCTGCAGACTGTCTTTCATCCAAGACTCTTGGTCAGTTTTCAATTCAGATGGCTTACTGCTGCTGAAAAATATCCAACATTTTAATGGTCTGTTTTAATGTCATCTGCATTCAAAAGCAGTATTGAGATGTGTGTCTTCCATCTGTGTTCTGCACAGTGCAGGCTTGCTTTATTTGATATCAGAGTTGAATTTCTTGCACAAAGTTGAAATAAGAGTTTTATAAATAGAGGTAAACACAGACCACCAAGAGGAGGCATCTGGATGGTGGGTTGAATCTGAATTTACTGCCAAAAAGAGCTTGCTGTTCTGAGTCAAATCAGACTGTGTTTCCGCCTCCACTGACCCCCTACTGCATGCTAACGCAATCTATGCAATCTTGAGCAAGACAAAAAAGCTCTGGGATACAGGGAGTATTGTGTTCAACTGAGTGCTCGACAGTTCTATTGAAATCATGTGGTTCAGTTTGAAAAACGTACTGTATAAACACCCTCCAGCACAAGATCAGGAGCTACAGACTAAAAATTGGCACAATGACTTTTGTGTTTTGACCCTAAAATAGAAAGAATGTCCACTTTACCTATTTTGGGTACATTTCATTTTCCTTAACCCTCCTATAATGATGGCGCATTTTAAATGAAGCATTTTGCGATGTTCATTTAGTCATAAAGATGTTTACAAGAGAGCAGATACTTTGGTTAAAGTCAGAGTGGTGCCGGATACTTAGTGAACTAACATACATACATACATAATGTATGCTGTCATCCAGTTAATCAACAGCTGTTCTGAATGATACATCACTACTCTTGTTTATTGTTCAAATTGGTGCTGCAACTAACAATTATTTTCATAATAGGTTGATCAGCAAATGAATTGTTTGGTCTATAAAACATCAGAAAACAGTGTGAATGTTCATCACAATTTCCTATACTGTAGCCCAAAGTAATGCCACAAATGTCTTGTTTTGTTGGCCAACAGTCAAAAAGCAAAGAGATGCAGTTTATAGATAATTTTAGAGGCCATTTTTGTTTTAGGTATTCTAATATTTTAGAGACTGGGACCATTAAATGTTTGGCATTTGTGCTTGAAAAAAAACCTTAACGATTACTTCATTTTTAAAATAGTTGCAGATACATTTTCTGTCAATCAGCTTTTCGAATAATTTATTAATTGTCCCTTTTTCTAATACTCAATAATACATGTATCACTATTAATGTAGCAGTTCATAGTTATAATAATAGATATGAAGGCAAGCAGTTACCCCAATTTTAGTCTTCTGTAAGGATCTTTTTGACAAATGGCTTCAGTTTTACTAATATGTTTCTAGCCCTCCACCCTGTTCTAGTTCCTCAGTTCACTTCTGCTCTTATTTTTGATCACCCAATCACATCCTATCGTACACCTTTCATATCCCTCTCAGTTCCCTTTTTCTACTTTCTCTCTGTCATCTCCCTCATATCCCTCTTCCCATCTGTTTTTCTCTCCATTTTTATTCTTCAGTGACAAGAGAGCAGAATCTGACCTTGTCGCTCATCTGGCATGCCATGGGAAGTGAGATGTCACTAAGTTTGCTGGCGAGTGAAGGCCACAGCAACACTTGAGATGAACAGAGGAGAGATAAGAAGTCGTACAGTCGACTCTCTGATCTGTTATTTGTCACACTGTCCCTGTGGTTTGGCAGCCTGTCCAAGGAGGCCGCTTGACACATTGATGATTAGTTTAGTGCAGGCAGCACGGCCTCTCTGTGGCCCTGCTCCTACGGACTCCCTTAGCTTGGACAAAACCATCCTGCAACAGAAACAGTGTTACACAATGTCTACAACTATGTCACCAAACCCCTCTGGAGCCGCTGGGAATGGTCAACATTATTCGTCATCAGTGGGATGGGATTGATTTGGCCGGTTTTACACAGAGCAGCCAGAAGTTGCTGGAGACAGTATGGAGGTTTACCAACTCAGATTGGACTTTGATTTTGTGAACAACCTGTTTCCCTAGCAACTAATAGCCCCATAGACCTTGAGGGTTAGCATGTGTGTTTGTTTTAAAAGTTGGCTCTTTATGGTGGGGACGTTTGATATTGCGTAAGGCCAATGGTTCAGATGGGTGGTTGTATTGATATGGAAGTGCAGGAAGCATTATGTTGATGGATTAATGGATGCCTGTATGCTCACACCGTGAATTCCTGTATGCATATTATGTGTGTAATTGTCACCCACAGCTCCAGCAGACAACTAATTAAATTGAGGTAATTTTACTTGTTGAAAATTATTGTTGTAAAAATCTGCAAATTCTTACATTGGAGGAGCGAGAACAAACACTGTACCTTTATGAATGGCTCAAACGAAGTAGTTGCTGATTCATTTTCTGTCGATCGATTTAGCCAAAGGTGCTTCTACTCTAGTTGGGAGTTTGTGGTGCTGTATAGTTGTAGTCGCACAGGAGCACAAATAATTGATGTTCTGTATCAGTCTTTGTTAGATGACCAGTGTCATACAAATCCAGAAATGCTTTAGAATACATTTCTTTTAAGAAGGACGAAGGTACAGGTAATTATATCTTGTAAATTAAGATATTACTTGTGATAAAATGCAAGGTCACTTTGGAAATCTTCAACCAAACAACCTTTAGCTGGGGCTCAGGGTTGTTGAAGAATTATTTTCCTGCGATATATAGTGTTCAGAGCATTGACCAGACTGTGTGTTAGCATCCTGCAGGTAGTGCTCTTAAGAGTGTAGCCCCCTGACAGCATAACAAAGCTAAGTGTGCTTGTTTCTGGTGATATACTGTGAAGCAAATGAGAGTGCCTTGTCAACATGTGTTTGTTCGTAGAGTGTGTGCGTGATGACAGGCTTATTGATGTGTGCACAGCAGTGAGCAAGTGTTTTGCTTAATTACTTGTTTTAATGAATATATTATTTTTGGTTTATTCTAACTTACTCTGACTGCTGTCAGCTGGATTCTGTACACCTTTGTTGTTGTTGACAGAAAACTACTATTGCAAATACTCTAATGAGGTATGTGATGACATTTTTTTTGTATTTGGCATACAGAGTAGGGATTTGTGTGTGGATTCCTTGCATGGATTCAGGCGTCAGTCCATGATAGTAATCTTCATACAGTGATACACAGGAAAGGGCAATGACACCAAAATAATGTTTATTTCTAATTGTCCAGTAGGGCTGGGTAATGTTTTGATACTAGTGTCATGCCAATACGACACCTGAGTTTCAGTACCAATATCAAAATAATGATTAATAATGATCATTTTTTTCATTAAACTAAATAAGCTTCTAAAATGTTAAATGAGTTAAATAGTCTAAACACAAGCACCCATGCAAAAACCTTTCCTTAATACAATACAGTCTAAAACTAGGATAGAAATTCAGTGTCTCGTCAAAGAGTAAAAGTAAGTAAAGAAAAGTAACAGTGTAAGCAAACATTCAATGCCGACTTTCAACATTCTGTGCTCCAGACACATCACGGTCTGTGCCAAAAAAGCATTGTGGTTCGATATCCAGCTCCATGTCCAGGTGTTTTCCCTCTTTCACATACAACCCATCTATGACCCTGTGATGGTTTGTATCTCTAATTGTCTCATTAAGTGAGGGGACGCCCAAGGATCACACAGTCACTGCTATTGATCTGCCAGGCAGTACATTTGTTGTCAGAACCACTTGGCTTGTTCATTATCAGTTTCCCTGGCGAAGAAAAACATGAGCAGCCTTTCATTTCATTTGAATGACCTTGTGAAGTGAATGGGAAGGTGGAGAGGAAGAGCGAGTCAGACCGAACGAGGGAGAGAGCGCAGATTGTCAATGACAGCCTCTGATTGGGAGGCAGCACAAGTTGGTTTGAGGAAAAATGTAACCACAGAGGACAAGAGGCTGAGGCAGTGTCTCCTCTGTGCTTATTTGACTTGCCATTAACCTGGGTGTACTTGATGCCTGGCAGAGACAACAGCATTGCCGTCTGATGTGTCCTTCAGCATTGGCCAGCTAAAGCTGCCTGCTGTGCAAGTTGGCACAATTTAATTGAAAAGAGCTACATTTAATGTGACAAAACCCTGACTCATTCATCAATATGACTGATGCTTCTGCTGGGTTAGGACAGCAAAAGAGGAAGAGAAAAGAGGAAGGAATAGATGGGGACATATTCATACTACATTTACAGGACACATTGACAATTTACCTACCTTAGCTCTGATGCGTTTACTGGTGTGTTGATTTCACTGTTCCAAGTTTGATCTATAAAGAAAAGGAGAAGGACTTATATTAAGGAGAAAAAAGAGAAGTGCTTGGATCCTTAATTGCAAGGATAAATTGAGATACTATGGCTTAGAGTTCTGCACTGGCCTTAAACTGAGACCTGAACTTGGCCCGTATCTGCATCTTTTATTGAGATGCTATGGCTTAGAGTTATGTTTAGGCTGACATCTTAACTGACATCTGCCCATTCCCACATCTTCAGGACCCAACCTGACTAAACCTGACTGGTACTGCCAAACTAGACCTAAACCCAACTCTGGATCCAATGCTAAATTTTTGCTTTATTTAACCACTTCCTGACTGTCTCTTTCCAACTGCTCACTGAGAATTGTGTGTCTACTTGCAACACATGACAAACATCAACACAGATGATTGGTACAGCCAGGGAGAGAAAGAGATAAAATCCTTAGTATGTTGGAATTTAGAGGGCACCTATTTGAATTTCCTGGATTTGTCTACGTCAATGAAACGGTTTTCCCTACATGGTCATGCTGCTCTTCCGGAAGATGACCAATCACAGGTCACGGAGTGGGCTTGGCTGGAGGGGGGGCAAGGAGGAGGAGGAACCTAAATCCAGCTTTCAGAGGAGCTGCAGAAAGTGCACAGATGATGGGAAGAGTTTCACGACGAGCTACATTGTAGAGCTGGGCAATATATCGATATTATATTGATATCGTGATATGAGACTAGATATCGTCTTAGATTTTGGATATTGTAATATCATAATATGGCATGGTGGTGGTGTCTTTTACTGGTTTTAAAGGCTGCATTACAGTACGTTATGTCATTTTCTGAACTTACCAAACTGTTGTAACTGTTCTATTATTTGCCTTTACCCTCTCATTATATCCACATTACTCATGATTAATTATCAAAAATCTCATTGTGTAAATATTTTGTGAAAGCACCAATAGTCAACACTACAATATCGTTGCGGTATCGATATCGCCCAGCCCTACTACATAATTTAGTGTGCGGGGAATCATGTCAGGCTGCTCTATAGGAGTCCTGAATCAAAAACTAAGACCAGAAAAGTAGTAATAGCTGCTCTTTAAACAAACCCAGACCCATAGTTCCCAACTAAGTATGGGGTTTTGCATTGGGTCCAGTCACAACAGAACTCTCATACTTCTTTAATGTATTATTTATATATAATAATGGAGTTTAATGGAGAAACTTTCCTCACTTTTACTCTACATAAGATAAAACTTATGATCGTGTGGTGTGATCTTATCAGATGTACAGTATATGAGATAATAGGGCAGTGTCCATCTGAAGTGCTGATGTAAGATCTGTTCCTGGAATTACAGTACTAAGCCAAGAAGCTGACTCATCTATAGGTGATATCATACTGACATGTGAGTGCCTATATGACTTCATTTTCTGGGTAACTGCAGAACATTTGCAATTAATTAGCTGACTTTGTTTAGCACAGGAGGCTTGGGGGATCTTGTGCATTAATGTCAATGTCTGTAGATCTACACTGACCACTGTGTGTGGGCTTTTCCCTCCAGAGCGTCCAGTGAATGCAGACCAGCAGGAGCGGACCCTGCTGAAAGGCGTATTCAGCGTCAGGAAGGGCAAGACACAGCTGCACAAGTGGGCAGAGCGACAAGTCATTCTCTGCGGCACCTGTCTAATCGTGGCCTCTGTCAAAGACAGCCTGACTGGGAAGATGCACATCCTGCCCCTGGTGGGGGGAAAGGTGAGAGTTCAATGTTTGGGGATCAGATAACCTGAAGGGCTGTTAACCTTTCCCTGTCCCCAGGGTATAGCTCACACTCCAGGCTAAGTGTAGATACACTGTAACAACACAGCTGGGTTGGACGGCTGCATAGAGCTGAACAGTTAAAACGATGACGCACCACTGTACGATTCTCAACTGTGTGTGCTGTGTAGGCCACAGAATATATACAACTAAAGACAATACAGCTGATTTTACTTTCACCTTGAACCACAGACAGGAAACCAATAAAATATGTTTTTTGTTGGAATTCAAGTCTTTATACACCTGGCCTTTGATGGAAAGTAGTTGAAAACCTCTGATCTCAAAGCTTGGAAGCTATAGACAGTGCAGATTATTTGTACACATTACAATATGCACACTGAAATTAAAAGAAATCCACCATAAAATGCTTTAAAATCTTTGAAAACAAAAGAAAAGCTTGACAGCCTGGTAGGTGCATGCTATATAATTATTACAGCCACACAGCTGAAGGGAACAGGTGTGGCTGTAATGTAGGGCATATTTTAGCAAATCTACAGTAAGTATTAAATAATTGAAAAACAGTAAGATGAACTACACTGAATGATATATAACTGTGTTAAGATCAGGGCTTGACATTAGCACCCACCAACCCGCCAAAGTGGGTAGATTTCAGCAGTGGCGGGTAACACAGTCACTTTCACTAGCCACTTTGGCGTGTGACATGCCTTTATATTGTAACACTGTTGGCTGGAGTAGCCTACTGGACCACCGCCCGACACAGGAACACAGCCGTGACCCAGTGTGCAACAGCAGCCCACGGTCGGAGTACGGTGGCCCATATGGCACACGAGACCAGCAAGCTGCTGCGATTCCTTAACATATCCCCCAGAGCTCCGTTCAGCGGGCGCATGCGACATGGCAAGCCGAGGCAACAGTTGTGTCTGTACAGGTCATAGACTGTATAAGGTATAGGTTTGTAGAAGAAGTACAGAGAGAGTTTGCAGCAGGAAAATTTAGCAGGACATCTGGTCTGTGCGCTCCGCTTCCCGTCACCGAGGGCTCATGGTGGCTGCTTAGTGACACGCAAGCGCTCCAAATCACTTTAAACTAATCTTTTACACCCCTGCACCACCTACCCTATGCATAAGAAGTTACTCTTTTATGTCTGTGTCTTATTCGGTTGCATGTTTTCATACAAGCTAGCCACAGTGGCTCATGTGCAAAAAAGTTAATGTCAAGCCCTGGTTAAGATAACTGAAAATTTAGTTATTCTTTTACCAATATCATTGCAATAATGAGTAATGATAATCATCATTTTCCGTTTGTGTTTTCTCTCCCAGTGTTCCTCCTCATCGTATCTGTGTATTGTCTTTGTATTGAGGTGGAGGAGGTGAAGCGGAGGCAGCACTGTCTGATGTTCAGCTCAGCCGGATCACAGGCCCAGACATACTTTGTCAACTTTGACACACTCGCAGACTACCAGCGATGGCATCGGCAGGCCTCAAAAGTAAGCATGAGACAAAGGGTGTGTGTTACTGTGTGTACAGGACACAATATGTGTCTATCTATGTTTTCTTTTAGCAGCAGTTGTTTGTTTCCAGTTAGTCCCTCTGGGCTTGTACTTAAAGCAGAGATAATATGTTTGGACT
This sequence comes from Sander lucioperca, assembly GCF_008315115.2. Lineage (NCBI taxonomy): Eukaryota > Metazoa > Chordata > Actinopteri > Perciformes > Percidae > Sander > Sander lucioperca. The sequence goes on along the minus strand of NC_050175.1, from coordinate 26,491,923 downwards.
ACAGTTGCCTTCTGCATGCTGACTTGTCCAATCAGAAACTGCCTCTCTGAGTGCATCTGATTGGCTCCAAAGAGGCAGACCCTCAGCGTTGTCTGGCATAGATTGAACAGCATACCTCTATTCACATAGTTTATCATTTTAACTTCCATCAGAGGGCACTTCTATTGAGTTTTTTTTTTTTTTTTTTTTTTTTTTACAAAAAGGCCCTCACCAGTAGAGCTTTTGTTATGCTAGTCACTGTGGATTATAGGATGGTAAATCACCCAAACCCATTTTTGTATTTATGTTATATACAGTGTTTCTTTCAGAATATGTTGTGAGGTCTTCACAGCTGTTCTATAAAATAATCATTGTTTCTGTTCTCCTCAGCTTACTTTGTCTCTAATATCCTAATTAATGGCTATTGTACTGCAGCTCCTTCCTGCAGCTGAACAGCCTCTGTGAGAGCCTCCACTGAGGCAGAGCCAGCATACAATTAGCCATGGAAGGAGAAAGCCAAAGCCAACAGAAAAAAAGAAACAAAATCCAATTAGTTGTAGATTCATGCTAAGTCCAGGATCTTTCTCTACCATGGTGGTATGGATTACTGGGTTAGAGTAGCCTGTTAGTGCACTGTATTTAGGCTGAGACTTAGACTTTCTGTGGAGACTGGGGATGATGACTGATGGTTTTTGGTGAATTTGGGCCAGTGTTTATGCTACATTGCATAAGTGTGTGTGTGTGTGTGTGTGTGTGTGTGTGTGTGTCTGTGTGTGTGTGTGTGTGTGTGTGTGTGTGTGTGTGTGTGTGTGTGTGTGTGTGTGTGTGTGTGTGTGTGTGTGTGTGTGCGAGAGAGAGAGTCAGCAAGTACATTTGTGCTTGCAAAATGTGCTTGCAGGACAGGACTGAATACTGGAGCGTAGGGATACATTATAGGACAGCATATCATCATTTTTTAATTTGTATTTATAATTGTAATGTATATTTCTTTATTCATAGGAAGTCAGAATTGGTGAAATATATTGTAGATTAGTTAAATTTTTTAACTAATTATGTACTCATTTTATAGCTAATTACCAATTGGTGCAGTTTTACAATTGAGAGGAACTGACATTTTAATATATTATCCAAAAAAATGTAGGGTTTCCTACATGACAGTCACTGCAAAAGAAAGGTTTCTCTTAAATACAAGGGAAAAGTGACTCATGACTGCTGTGTAAATACTTTATTTATGGTCTTAAGCAATTACGCAATTAAAAAACAGCTATTATATGAAGTTAATTGCATTCTAATTTTGCAATATGTGTCCTCTTTTGTATACAAGAACATAAATGGTGTCAATAATCTCCTGCCAATAACAATTTTACGCAATGTATTACTTGTTATTGTACAAACTGCATTAAAAGCGTAGCTCTGACTACACATCAGTTAAAATTGTGTGTGCCGTTAATTAATTCAGTGGATGATATTTATTGTGTAACTCATTATGGACAAGTTGATTAACCACACAAAAGTATTTCCTGGTTCCTCAGCTGAAAAGGAAATTATCTGATTGCATGTAATAATGATTGAATTGATGTGTAGGGACTTATTGATCAAGGACCTCAGTAACGGGTAAAAATCACTGTACCTTCCTTCATGCTATGAGGTTTTAATTCCCTTGCAAAACAGCTGTCTCCTTTCAGTGTCTTCTTTCCTTGTCTTCTTCCTCTATCACGTTGCTTTACAAGGTTTCACAGTCACAATGTTTAATTACTATGCAAATCATCTTAAACAGCAAATCTCTTTTATTTTCTTTCTACCCCTCTTTAATTCTTCTCTGTCAATCTGTGTCCATCGTCCCAATCTCCCATCGTTTAATGACTCTTTTTAAAGAGGAGTTGTTGATTTTTAAGTGGCTGGCAGATGAGTAGTTTTGCGGGAGATGAGCAGTTTTGTTTTTGTCATCTTTAAAAGCAGCGACGTGATGTCACGCTCTGCTGAGCAGCCATCCCATTTTCTGGGTTACTGCACAGTGTGCAGCCCTGTAGTTAATGGAGGAGACCTGACTGGATGAGCACTGTGCTGGGTTGCCGACAATGATGGCTGACCTGTGAACAATCATCTCTGAGATGGTGCAGCTACATTTTGTACAAGAAAAATGTGAGACAACGCTGTGTAACTGTACTGTGACAGCAGCGAGAGTAGACTAAGATTTAAACTATGCTAAAATAAGCACAAAAGCACACAAGTAGAAGAAATCACACACTCCTCGACACACACACACACACACACACACATACACACACACACACACACACACACACACACACACACACACACACACACACACACACATTACAATAGTTTTGCTACTTGTGAGAATATTGTGTGTCTCGCATTCATTCTCTGGGGGATTTACTTTTTTCTTTAAGCTTTAGCCTAACAAAGTACAATTCAACAGCACCACAAACTACAGCCTACATTGACCATAAAGTTGAATCAACACCTTGAAAAGGTTTCAGCAAAGACTAAACGTTAACTTATAACCTTAATGAAGGTAGGATTTATTGCAGGCTGTTGTATTGGATGGCATTAGTTTTAAATAGGTGTACCTAATAAACCTGCAACTCAATGTATGTCTACAAATATTTGCTATGGTCTGACTGTAACTGCCTCATATTGAAGTTACTCGATTACTCTCTTAATTCATGATGACTGGGTTTCCCTGGAAGAAGGGAAAAAAGCCTAATTGAACTGGAAACTAGGGCATTGTCTGTCTGAAGTAATGTCTTGGCAAGGCAGCTGGCTGCTTACATAATTTGAGGCCCATGTAGTTGCATCCACTGTCCATTGTCCCAGCTCACTTAAGGTAAAAACTCTTTAAATAGTGCAGCCTGCTGTTGGATGAATTTGGAGTTGGAGTGTTTATCAGATGCTCTTAGGATTGCAAGGCTGCAAGAAGGAATTTTATTATTATTTAACTGTGTAGTTGCACCAAGAAAAACACCAAAAATACCAGATGGATTTCATCTTGATTGTGATTTTCTTTGCCTGTGCTGGAGCAGAAGGCAGCTCAGTATATATGTTGACAGGGCATTTGGGTACAAGTTTCAGGTTTGCTACTTGTTGTGATATGAAAGATGTGATGCTGACACGCCAAACAAAAAATAGTAGTACTCTCACTAAAAGTTTCCCTTCTTGTGTGCGTGTGCGTGTGCGTGTGCGTGTGCGTGTGCGTGTATAGGTGGTGTCTCAGACAGTCAGCCTGGTGGACCTGTCCTGCTACAGTCTGGAAGCAGTGCCTGAATATCTATTTTACAGTCAGGATGTCACCCACCTCAACCTGAGACACAACTTCATGAGTCTTCAGGGGCCTGGAGGCCTGCTCAACCTCCCCAGGTAATCATACATTCTTAACCTAAAGAATTCTGCACAACATTTGCATTTTTTCTTTTGTTCTTTAGAATCATGGCCTTGTGGTTGAAAGTGTCTGCCTCGCTAAAATAGGTCTCTACTGCCTTTCTGGGCGCTATTCTGGTGCTCTGGCCTCAGCTCATTCACTATGTTTCATAGTTTGACGCGCGATTAATACACGCGCTTTCTATGATTTGGACCTCAGCCTGCTTCATAACTTGGGAAATCAGAAAGTGATGCAGCACCGCTGCACTCCAGGCCCCCAGAAAGTGCCAGGCTTTGAAGCATATTGAAACATAGCTGCTTTAAAAAAAAAGGGATGTTTAGCTAACCTTTGTAAGTGTAAAGTGGGACGCTACATTGTATTAGTATAACCAAGTAATGTTACATTCAGGTAAATATGCCCATCTGTTTCTTCATGGGCTTGAGTTTGCCATATTATGCTTTCAGCATATTTTTTGAGCATACTGTACCTTTGAGGTTATTCTGGAGAATATTCTAGACTGTATTTGTTATTGTTTTGGATTGTTGCAATATAATAAACATTTGCATAAAGCAAGCATATTTGTCCGATCCCATGTTGATAAGATCATTAAAAACTTGAAAAATATCTCTTTAAAAGCACATTTAGAACAGATAAAAAAATGTATGAGTCATTTGCGATTAATCGCGAGTTAACTATGGAAAATCTTGCGATTAAATATTTGAACCCATTGACAGCCTTGTTTTTATTCTTTGAGCACAGGAGATAATACTTGCGAGAAATGTATACAGTGATCTAAATCTGGTGAACATGAAGTGCATTAAATTCTCTATGTACACATTGCACTGCAGCCTTTTTGTATGTATATTTAGAAAAGAGGATGCATGGATAAAAGGGAAATAGTCCGTACTCTGTTACTCTCTGTACTATGTACCTTTTCTCTGGTACTGGAACAGTGCTGCTAGATCATAGTAAAGTGATGTCAGACACTGGGTGGAGACCCAGTATGTTGGTGTTCACTCACTGCTACAACACATCTGTTATCTCATGATATTTGTGTGAATTATCTGGGCAAATGAATATGGTAAGCAAGGTCCCCCATGCTGTTCTGTTCTTTATTTAGGTTTTCTCAGCTGAAGAGCCTGAATCTGTCTCACAACCGTCTGGGTGTGTTCCCTGAATGTACGTGTGAGATCCTCACCCTGACTGAACTCAACCTCTCCTGTAATAATCTCCACACCGTCCCTGTGCAGATAGGCAACCTTCAAAGGTGTGACACAGTGACACACATGTACATGCACTACATACATACAGTAGACTACACACAGTACATGAATACAATAGTTAGGATATGCATCAACAACAGGTACACACAAAATTATATTTGAACTGCATGAGGTAATTGCAGTAGCACATAAAAAAGCACACCAAGTAATTCTATAAGAAGTAAATCCCAAACACATAGTGAAATCCTGCACAAATTGCAATTTAGGTCAGCTTTAAAGGAGACAACAATTCCTGTGTATGTGAGTTTAAAAAAATCAGAAAAATCAGAAAGCAAAAACTATATTTTAAGGTTTATTTTTTATATATGTTATTTCCACATACAAAGTATTTGGAAACAAAATGTAATTTCCAAAATCCAAAGGTGCTAACACAAAAATACACTCATACACAAAAATGCAACATGAACACAAAAATACAAAAGAGTAAAACAGTGGCATTATGTTCCAATGTAGGGGGTTTTGACTGAACAACAATATGAATGTAAATATAAATAATGCTGTACAACTGAATTATAAAACTATAAGAATGTTGATAGTATAAATAATGCCTAAGTATTTAGTGTAGCAGGATACATATAAATAAATAAATAAATAAATACATTCTCTGTAATATGTTTTCTGTCTTGTTCATTTGTTTTCTGAAGTGTGGTGTATATTGTCATTCACTTTTTGCTTTTGTTCTGTCCAAGGTTGTTGTGGTTTGCACCCTTTAGTGCACATAATAATGTTTCTCTCATTGGATTGAGGTTTAAATAGATTCAGTGAAATGCATTCAATTAAAATATTTTGTTATGCAATCAGATTAAGTCAGGAAGCTGAGGCAGTTTTCATCCTGTGGACCTGCTCACTTTAATGTAGGATGCTGCTCAGTAAACAATGGCAATATAACTACAATAGACACAAGCAGATCTTCTTTTGACCACTCTTTGAAGTAAACATGGATTTTCTCCTCTCCATCTTGTAGCCTGCAGACACTGTCTTTGGATGGGAACCATCTCAGCTCCCTGCCTGAAGAGCTGGGTGGCCTTTCCCAGCTCAACAGCCTGGGGCTCTCCTTCAACAACTTCTCTCACATCCCTGCTGTGCTGGAGAGGTTGAGTGCAGTGGACAAGCTGGCCATGGCTGGGAACAGAGTGAAGAGTCTGGAGTTGTGTACTTTGGCCAGAATGAGCCACCTTAAAAACATCGACCTCCGGTAAGAGGAATAAACAGAGCTCAGCCTCTGCATTTCCTCTCTTTGTCTCTTCCCTCTCTTCTTTCTCTGTTGGATCAATATGTAAAATGTAATATGCAATGTGAAGGGGACCCCCCAAACACTGTCAATCATTCAGTAGGCATGAGTAAAAAAATCTTTTTTCTTCCTCTGGCATTGACTGAAAGATAAATGACAGAAACACTAGTCTGAACCTCAGCCAGTCCTCCTTTTACCAATTTTACATTTTATAGCCTCACCATTTTTATAATGTTTTTGGATTGGCCGTCTGCCTGTCCCATTCTTGTGAACGTGATATCTCAGAACCCCCTGGAGGGAATACCTTCAAATTTAGCGCAAACGTCCACTGGGACTCAAGGATGAACTGATTAGATTTCGGTGGTCAAAGGTCGAGGTCACTGACCTTACAAAACACATTTTTGGCCATAACTCAAGAATTCCTACGGTAATTATGACGTGTCACACAAATATGATAGGATAGGATAAAATGATGAAGTGATGACATTTTATATCCCAAAGGTCAGCTTTACTGTGACATCATATTGTTCTGCAAAAACACTTTCTGGCCATTATAGAACACCATAACTCAAACAAAGAAGAGGAGACATTTGGTCAGATACTGAATTGGTGACACTAATCTTGGCTGCCCACCTTGAAACTGTGGTGATTGTTTAGATCGTCTGTGCAGCCGGGTTGAAGATGTGTGTGAAACATCCATGTTTCGCCATTAAAAAAATATACTTAATAGCTTTTTATTAAATTGCTTTAAAGTCTTCACTACATATATATAGTCTGGACAGACACAGATGTAAACAGCAACTTGACTGGTATGCGGATGCATACAACTGCAAGGCGATAATTCTAGTAAAACATTTATTTATAGATGCCAGGTTTGCTAAGCACAAATGCCGTTTTTTCCACATTGCTCTGCTTCACACCTGGAATCTGCCTAGAATTACAGTCATACGTATTTGTTTACCTCTTAGCAGCTCTACAAGGAACAGTGGGGGGGGGGCTAAGTGTTTCCATGAGTGTTTCTCATAGGGGACCTCTGTGGTGGTTAATGAAGGATGGGAAAGATCTACTTATTGATTTTCCTACCAGTCTGAGGATCAAACCAGCAACCACTGCTCCGCCCACAGCCAGCTAATAATTCAACCTTGGGAGCGAAGTTGCAGCTTGGCAATGGCAGACTATATTTAAAAGTGCAAGGTGCACCTGTGCTGGATCAGCGGGCTGGCAGCTCTCATAAAAGAGAAATTGTTGTTTATTAACAGGATGGATGGGGTAAGGGAGAGCCTGGATCTCAGCACAGTGCCTTACCTGACAGCCATGATCTCAGAATTTCTTTATTGTTTTGTTGTCCACCTTGTTATAAAAGGTAGGATGCTAAATATGGGTAGACAATTCTGACAAAAACGTATTAGAAGTTGTAGAAGTAGTTAAAGAAGTTGTCCCCTAGTGAAACAAAGGGAGAGTCAATGGAGTGGTTCCAGTGTGTCTTCCAACAAAGACAATATCTTGGATGCCAATGTTAGATTTTTAATAAAACCTGAGGTGTGTTTCATCTATCATTTTCAAATTCACATTGATTGACCTTAACGATTGCTACAATATTTATTTTATATTACTCCTCTTTTCTTTCCAAAGGTGAAACTGCTGTGACATATTACAGTGTGGAAAAGTTAGAGGACACATGGTTACTGCTATTATTCATTTCTATATGCCACACTACTTGTGACATTCTCCAAGTAACCTATGCTAAGGATCTGTCACTGTAAAATACAATAGCCACTGCTGGAATATTTTTTTTAAATTAGTGAGCTAATTTTTCAACAGCCCAAAATACCATACTACTACTATCTTAACTTTAGCAAGTATGAAATTTCAGAGTTTATTCTCTGTATCAAGCATTTTATTTGATGTCACTCACCTTAATGTTTCTGCTCCTGTAGGAATAACCTGTGATATTTCATCTCCTGTGCTCCCTGTTTAATGCAGATTAAATGGGCTGCACTGGTTGAAAAGTGTTAGTCTAGAGACAGTGAGCCAGGTGACCCAGCTGGACTTACGGGACAATTACTTAGACTCACTAGACCTGAGCTCCGTGTGCAACCTGGAGACTCTGCATTGCCAGCGCAACCAGCTGGGGACACTCACACTCAGCGGTTTCACACTGCGCATGCTTCATGCCAGCAGCAACCGTGAGTCAAACAGAGTGTCAACTACCTGCTATTATTGCCTCGCTGGCTGCTGTTGTCTGTATGTTCAGGCCCTTGTCCCAAGTGATACATTCATCTTATAAGCACATATGAACGGGCCAGATGTTTAGCTGCTGATTGCTGCTTTTATCTGCCCACAGGCCTTACAACAGTCAACATCTATCCAGTCCCTAACCAGCTGACACACATGGACCTATCACAGTGAGTTCTGGCTGGGAATAAGAAATGGCTGTGGTCTCTGTTCACAGATTTTTAAACAGAGGCTCTACTGTCTAAAAATAGTATATTTATCTTAAGGTATAAATGAATTTGAATACTGAATTGGATAATCAATACCCAACAAAAGCAAATATTCTGTGGAATCTACCAAGTGAAGCTTGTATGTGTGTATAAGGCAAAGACGCTAAACAAAGCCCCTAACACATTATTTTTAATGCTAGATTGACAGATATGTCTGTATAGATACTTGACTGCCTTTCAGGCTGTATCAGTAAAAGATTTGAAAATTTGAGAAAAAAAAAAAAACATTTTAAAGGGGTAGTTCAGATTTTTTGAAGTGGTGTTGTATATGGTACTTATTCATAGTCAGTGTATTACCTACTGTAGATGGAAATTGGCACACCCCCAGTTTGAAACTGGGTAAAACATATTTTCCTGCTGCCCCCATCCACAGCAGTACATTGTGCTGCTTCCTTGCCGGTACTCCTGCCTGCTTATCCAAACTGGGTGCCGACCGCCATTTACTGTAGGTAATACAACTATACAAAACTATGGATAAGTACCCTGTAGAACCCCACTTCATAACAAAAAAAACTATCCCTTTAAGGTAGTGAACCTCTTACACATTTGGCCTATACATAACATATATATATATATAACAAAACATATTTTACTCTACTTAATTTTTGTGATGCATGTTCATAATCTGCTTGCTGTAGGCCTGATTATGCACAGTAAACATCACTGTATGTCAGGGGTCAAATAAGTTATCTTGTGTTTCTGAACCACCTGCCAGTGTAAGACACATCTGTACCAATTAATTTTTCTAGTCGACCTCCAGTCCTGACTGCGGACACTAACTGTTTTTATTAAAATGCCCATCGAGATCATTTGCATGCTTAAATAACCCTCAAGGATATTGTTTTGGCTATGATTTTGGCCTCCTGTTTACCACTGTTTCAAAACTGTTTATTCATCTGTACTATTAAAAGCCAAATGCCAACTCCGCTCAGTTTGAGTGTTTGTGCGTGTGTCTTTCTATGTGTATGACTGTGTGTGTGTTGAGACAGGAACCTTTTGGAGTACCTTCCGGACTGGGTGTGTGACTGCAGAAAAATTGAGATGCTGGACGTCATGCACAACCTCCTGTCTGAGCTTCCTTCCAGGTTACTGACCTTATTCTGTCACTAATCCTGAGCCATATCTGCTTAAACTTGATCTTTTATGTTGCATAATTGAAATGGATTCAGCTCTTGTAATAAACAGATGGCTATCGTGTCCAGAATTAGGAGATCAGGTGTCACATTACACATGGTAATGCTTTTTAACTGCTCACTCTATTGCCAAACTGCTTTTCATATTGTCCATCTTAAACATTTCTTATGGTAGTGAAACAATGGAAATAACAAGGCACAAATAACAGCTGGTATCAGTCTCTCTGTGTAAGACAGTATTTTTGTCTTTTGGTTGCAACTGTAAAATATGTCCTTCATATAAAGTGCTTGGCTCAGAGTTACCATCATTTACAGCCAGCTTTCAACACAGGCATTTGCATTTGAATGAGAAATCAGAACAGCTTTTTCAAATGAGATAATCCTCTATCCTCGGTACCCATCCATAATGTGATGTTTCAGGAGAGCACAAAAAGTCAGTTTAGGCAGCCAAGCTAAAAGGTCATCCAGTAGTTAAGTCTGCACAGGGATACAATGTTCTTTGGTTTGTTTCCTTTTTTGTTGGTCTGTTTTTTTTTTGTTTCCTGTCCTAATCTGGCTCTCTAATGTCTCTTCTGGCCTCCGACAGACTGCTCAACAGCTTGAGTTTGAGAAAGCTGCTGGCGGGGAACAATCGTTTGCAGAGAGTGTCTGACCTACTTGACCACATCCCTCTGGAAGCCCTAGACCTCCAGCACAACAGGCTAGCTGAGCTCCCTGAGAGTCTGTTTTACAAGGCCTTAAAGTGAGTATCTCAAGCCTCTTCTCTCTACAGATCTTTCTGGTTCCTTTTTCATCCTGTCCTTAAAACTATGTATGCTATTACTTGAGTCCTTTAGCAGCTCTGCTTTGAAACGTTTACCTGGAGTGTGTTCCCTGTTAGGTTGCAGTTGACAGTTATTATATCACATCTTATTGTTTTGGAGATGAAGTATAGATTGTATGTAGGGATTGTGGTCAAGATCAATGTAGCATTCTTTTTTTTTCTTTTTTTAAGATCAAATTTTTATTTTTTATTTTTTTTTATATCAATGATGCATTCTAAATCCAAGCTGGAGTTTAATTTGCCGTCCTATTTCCTGTGTGGTAAATCACTTAACACCCATTAGCAATTCAAATGCCTTAATGTACTTTACTGTCTCTAATCCTGAGGCGTAATGGCTGTGACTGCTTTGTGCATGATGGGTTTCCTGATATGTTGTCTAAAGAGCTGCACAGCTTACAAGAGAAAGCAGTTACACTCTGATGGAAATGATATATGGCTATAGAAACGAGGTTGATAAGGACACTTTTCACATATTCAGATTCGTGTAGACACTGAATTCCAAAAGGCCACAAGGCCAGTAAGGTGTCTGTCAACAGTCTTGTAATGTTTGTGGGCTTCAGAGATAGCATTGTAATAATGTTTGACTCTGTTTTAAAACAACAGCGTGACAAGGTTCATGTCTTCATGTGTCAGAAGTACAGGGTTTATTACTGTTCACTATGTTATACGCACAGGCAATGACTTAACAACATCCATTACACAGGACCAGTGGAGCTCAAATTACTGTCCCTCCTCTCGGCACAGGTTCAACAGCGTGTAAATCAATGCTCCACTTGAAGGGATAAATTAACAGTCTGTATTTAGCAGTATCCTCTTCAGTACAATGAGAATTTAAGAAAAATCAACCTTAAAGCCACACCTTAACAATCCACATATCCCTGTACTTAAATTACGGTATGTCCTATATTCTGCACATAATAGGTGGCTTGCACTTACATACTTGCACATTACATTGTTATAATACTACCAATACTGTAGCTGCAACTATTGTTAAAATAATGTAATATAAATCATGCTGCTACATACTACTTTACTGAATATCATCTTAATTGGAAATACGTTTTGCTTACTGATATGTAAATAGCAAATTGTAGTTTTTAACCCCCAATACCTGCTCTTAGTCATAGTCCTGAAGTACTTCGAACAAAATGAAAGCACAAAGGCAAAATACTCAAATAGTTGTTTTATGATTCACTTGGTTACAGTAAAGTATATGTAATATTGTAGTAAAATGTAATTGTCCCCAGTATATATAAAAGAAAAAAACTACATAGACCAAAACAAACTGTTGGATTGATCTGGACATTCCATTTTCTAAAATTTAATTTCTGACCCAAAATGTTAGCTGTTTGTATACATTTTGCATTGGGGAAGGGCCTCCTTGTTTGTACAGACAGGGTAAAATCAGAAAGTTACATTTGATAATGTTATTTGTATTATTTTGTACAAAATATGTATTTCCCTGAACCCAGGACATAAATATAACCCATTACAATGATGCCTCTGGTCAGGCAACTCAAACGTTTAGCTTGAGCATCTCCAAATCCACTGTAAATGAGACAGGATTGGGTGTAAAAAGTCCTTGGATGCAATCCTGGCTGTGAAATAATGGGCAGGGTGGACATCCGCATACACTTTTTTAAACTCATGTATCTGTTGTTTTTATTTGTCTTCCCTCACAGCCTAAAATACTTAAATGTATCAGCCAATGCTCTGGAAAGTATTCCTCCCAGCAGCCCATCAGAGGAGAGCCTCAGCACACTCCAGGAGCTCTACCTGACGGGGAACAACCTGAATGAGAACTGCGGTGCATTGTTAGTTGGACACCAGAACCTGCGGGTCCTTCACATCGCCTACAACCAGTTGCTCTCCTTCCCTGCCAGGTGTGTTACCTTGGCTTACTGTTAATCAGTGTTAATAATATTTTGTATTCTACTTATTAAAGCTATAGTGCTCCTCCACGCAGTTGCTAGTAGCCAAGGAGGACACAGAGGATTAAAAAAACATGATTGACTCTTCAGAAGAGGTAATTATCTTCACTCGAGTTTCTGCGTGGGAAAGTCCCCAGAATCTTCTGAACATAGCCATACTGAGAAATACAGAGAGAGTTGTGTGGAGCTGATAGTCTTAATTAGCGTTGTAACAACTCATTTGGCAATGGCTTGAATGTAACGGACGTTCATTAATATCAAAAAGTTACGCACTAAAGCTTTAAGCTCACAGGATTGTTCCACTGTCATGTTTGTGTGTCTTTAGTAAGCTGAGTAAGCTGGAACTGCTGGAGGAGCTAAATCTAAGTGGCAACAAGCTAAAGACCATCCCCTCCACTGTGTCCAGCTGTAAGAGACTGCACACCCTCATAGCACACTCCAACCACATTACTGTCTTCCCAGAGATCCTCAACCTGCCTGAGATCAAGGTCAGACTGGTTTTGGTTGTATTTGCCTAACCAGTGTATGATTTATGTTCAGCCTATCAGCTCATGTGTGTTTTGTATGTTTGTAGCTTGTAGATCTAAGCTGTAATGAGCTGACTGAGATCCAGCTGCCTGACTCGCTGCCTGCCACTCTGCAAGAGCTGGACCTGACAGGCAACAACAGCCTGATGCTGGAACACAAAACCCTCAACCTCTTCAGGTGAGTCATAAAACCCAGACCAGTTTAGAAACAGTTACAGGTATCTCACTGAAATTTGTCAAGCATGAAATATAAACACTTTAGATTGTGTAGTTGTCTGGACACATACTGGAGGGTTATGGCATCATTCTTTTATGTAAAACATAAGCAATGAAAAGATAATAATATAGCTGTGAAAAAGATCATCACTTTGAGTGTATTGAACTGGCTGTAGTTATATCGCCTCTCTCTTCCTGTCAGCATTAGCTTGCTCTACCTGGACTAATAACTTATCAGAATGCGGCCAGGTTATGCTCTGTCCTTCTTGGCATAGATCACAGCGGCCTTCGAGAGAGAAAGACCTTAACCTTGAACGGTGACACTCACCTAATGGTGTTTTTTCCTTACCGGATTTACCAGTTTGTGGCTGTGTGAGGAAATAATGCATGTACCTATGTATACATTCTTCTACAATTCATTCTACTATATTTCTTCTCTTTTTTTAGTCACATCACCACCCTAAAGTTAGACCAGAAATCCACCACGACAGCAGGAGACTCACAGAGTGCCTCCCCTCCATGGAACCACAGTTACTCTGAAATGAGCGGCCAAAGAAACAAGTCAGTACTGCTTTGTGTTTCGTTGTGTTTGTAAAAAAAAATAAGGAGCTTAATTTTCCCCACTGTAGGAGGACTTTTTTGCCAATAGAACGGATGACAGCCCGGGAGATGCACAGTCTGGTTAGCCATCTCCCGGAGTGAAGCAGAGGGGCTGTAGGCTCTGTTTGGTTCTGCCACTGCGCTGATCAAGCAAGCGCTGTCTGTTATGGGCATCGTAGCAACGTTATCCGGTTTCCCTTGTTGAATGACGAATAGATTACCGCCGCCTGCTGGTATGGAGTTATTTCCTCTCACACAGGCGCAGAACGTTCATGGTAATTGGCCGTCGGCTGTAGTCTCTGCGGTGTGTTCCAGTGCTAATTTTTGACCTAGACAAAGGTGACGCTGGCCGACGTGAGGCGACGCCACAATCGGCCTTCGTCGCCACTAGTCCCTGGCCGTCGGCTTGGTGTGTCAGGGCCCGTACGTCATCTGTTTGTTAATGTGGATCTATTGTTTGGGACAGGTTGTGCGTGTCTGTGCTGGCTGTAGACCGGTTTGGAGATGGTGTGGAAGCATGTTATGGCATCTTTGACGGCGACCGCAATGAGGAAGTGCCTCGGCTTCTGCAGTGCACAATGGGAGATGTGCTGTGCGAAGAACTGCAGCACTCCAGTATTGACAATGTGTATATGTGCAACACCTTCCTCACCTCACACAGGTAAGACAGACTCTTTTAAATGTTAGTCTTTGTTAATACCTCTTTTGATACTTGCAAATAAATAAATAAATAATTGCACTCTTACTGCAGTTTTGTAGGCTAAAACCAGTGACTTCAAGAGTTTGTCAGCAGTTTTGTTTGTTTTTGTATTGGACAGGAAACTAGGAATGGCTGGCCAGAAACTGGGTGCTTCTGCCTTGCTGTGTTATATTCACCATGAGCCTTCAGATCCAGGAGGCTACTTCAGCCTCACTGTGGCCAATGTGGGCACCTGCCAGGCAGTGTTGTGCCGGGATGGCCGACCCATACCTCTCTCTAAGGTTTACAGCTTGGAGAGCTGCACTGAGGAGATGGAGAGAGTTAAACTCAGTAAAGCCATTATTACCGAGGTAACGCACAGCTTCTAAGTATGTTGGGTTCTTGTTTTTACACTCAAGCCATTACAGTATGTAGATCTTTTGTTCTACTGTTAATGTGCAGCTTCATAGTCAGTGGTGTATATTTTATTTTCATCTACAATTCTAATGGCACTTCCTTTTTGTAGGATAACAAAGTGAGTGGAGTGACATGCTGCTCTCGCCTGCTGGGCTGCTCTTATCTGTCTCCCTGGGTGCTTCCAAAGCCCTGGGTGCACACTAAGCCTCTCTGTTCCCAGGATGAGTTCTTGATCCTGGGGAATCGAGCGCTGTTTGAACGAGTCTCCTACCAGGAGGCCGTGTGCACTGTACAGGCTGTGCGAGATCCTCGTGCTGCTGCCAAGAAGCTATGTTCACTTGCTCAGAGTTATGGTTGCAAGGACAACATCGAGGCTGCAGTGGTATCCCTGCATATTGCTGAAGACAGCTGTACCTGTGAGCCACCTGTCTCCACCACTGAACCACGGGGTCCCCCTCCCGCCCCTGTGCCTGTGACCGTGACCCCAGGCCCCAGTGACCCAGCCACCCTTTCATCCAGCAGTGGTATTGTCTCTGAGTTTAACAGTGAGACATCAGCCTCAGAGGTGGGCAGTGAAGCGGGGTCCACCGCTTCAGACGAGCACCCATCCTCTGTCCCTGCATCCCGCCCAGAGAGACGCTGTAGCCTACACCCTGCTACTACACTGTGTGGGATTATGGTGCCAGGCTCAGTTGGGGCAGGAACCCACCCAGGCCTATTCCAGCGACAGCCCTCCTGTGCTACATTCTCGAGTAACCACTCTGACAACGGCTTGGACAGTGATGATGAAGCTCCGCTTGAGGGCGTAATATCCAATGGCAGCAAGCTAGAAGTGGAGGTAGACATTCACTGCTGTGCTTTCCAACTACGGTCAGGGGCCCCTGAGAGCCCCAAAGACTTGGACCTTGAAAAGCGAGGCTCTGACTATCCCAATGGCAAAATGCGCAGACAGAACAGTGTGGTGGTTTCTGCTACAAACGGCTGCCTGCTGGCTGTATGTGGGAGAGAGATTGCAGACCTCAAAAAGTCTCCTTCCACATGCAGCCTGTTTGGGAAGAAGCTGTCCAATGGCTCTGTGGTAGCCCCAGAGGACAGTCATAATCTCATTGAGGTGGCCCTGGAGGCTCCTAAGAAGAAATCTGGATACTTCACTGCCCCAGCACAGCAGGACCCCGAGGACCAGCTCATTGTGCCTCCGAGTCTGGAGCAGGAAGTCAGGGAGCAGCTAAGAGGCCAGAGCCTTCTAGTCTCAGCACCCCCCTTACCATCCATACCCCCTTCCTTAAAAGACCCAGTGTGGGATCATCCCCACCCCCCTGCATTTGCCTCCAACCTGGTCCCAGGTCCAGGCCCGGCCCCCATCTTACAGCAGGAAGTCTACGATACGGCCCTCTAGAAGGGGGACACAGGACAGCGCCATGCGGCTGGAATTCTGTGATTGTGCCATTCCAGGAAAGAAGAGGAGATTTTTCTCATGCATGGGGAATATTCCAATTCAAGTTGACATTCAGATCTTTTTGCAAGACAAACCTGTGGGACCTCGATAGTCACTAAGTGATGCTGCGCCATTAAAGTGAGGTAAAAAAAAAAAAGGGTTTCTGTGCACATTCTGAGTATCCAAGAAAATAGGGCAGACCAAAATCCCAGTTCATAACATGACGTTGTGAAAAGAATGGCTGGCTATCATAGACCAAAACAAGCCTGACTTGAAATGGGATACCTCATGTGTTAAAACATGTCAGCAACATTTCCCTTTACTTGGAAAGCAAGCAATCTAGAGGGTTTGTACGGGAGATTATGTTTAGTGCGGTCAAATCTCCTCTCCAGGGTCTCTGTGGTCTCTCAGGTCCTGGAGAGAAGCCCTGTGACTGAAACTTGAAAAGTGCCTACTGCAGACAACTCAGCCTAGAGCTCCTCCCTTATCCAGGCTATGTTTGGGAATGTGAGCTTGTTAGTTAAATTTGGAGGAGAGACAGGGTCTCCAAGAGACCAGCACTGGCACAGCTTCTGCTCTCCTCCTCGTCCTGTGGCTTACAAAGGATATCAGATATCAAAGTATAAATGCTTGTAAGGCCCATAGGATTAGAAGATGTGAAGACAAAATAACTGCATTTAGAACGCCAGAAACGTAATGCTTGGGTTTTATTTTTAACATTCCCACACAATAGGTATGGAATCTTCTATATAGGATAAATTAATTCTATACAGTATAGTATAGTACACACTCACAACTAGCAGCCAACTGACGTGGTGTGCTTGAGCTGCTGACACACCTAGATTAAAAAGTATTGCTATTTAGAGTAATTCATTTTGAATAGCTGCAAAATGAAATCATTTTAAAGTCATTCAACTGTACAGAGCAGATGTATTGTAGAGTTCAAAAATCCTTATAAAAGTATAATCTGTGACAGTGCATGAGCAAATAGTCTCCTTCAAATCTAAATAGGAAAATAAAAGAGGAAAATTGACTTAATTTAGTAAATTTTATGGCCACTGGATAGTGGACCCCAGGATGTTTGGATATCATTTTTCATTTGAACAAACCAGTCAAGGCAATTAAACATTGTACAAAAGATGAAGGATGGAAGCAGTATTTTTATGTACTGTAAGATATGTCCACTGGTACTAAGAATGTACATGTATCCAAAAGTTGGAGGCTACTACCCTTTTAAATGTGTAAACATTAATTCATGTCCTTGCAGGCAGATTCAGTTATTGACATTTGTACATCTTAGCAAACTCAACTTTGCTCATGAATGCACTGCCCACACATCCAGATGACTTTCAGGATGTGTTATTCCGGCCCATTACAAACAGAACCGAAACCCTATATTTTTGTATTTTGTGCGATCTGGTCTGTATACACAAGATGTCACGAAGTTTGACCCACAGTTCTACAAGTGCGTGCAGAAATTTACAGGACACAGGAACAAATAATGTTGTGCTATAATTTGATATAGTTCTCTTTTTTACTCCCACATATTGCATATATGCCATTTCCTAATCAGGGGGCAATGCTTATGTAGAGTTCAGATCACACAGTTGATATAATGAAGTATTATCAGTGCTGCAGCAGTATACTGCAAGGTACTGCAATAAGAACGCACTGGTTCAGTCCCTTATTATAAGTAAGTAATGTGATTTTCCTATTAGGTCACATACAGTGCTTCAGCAGTTGGTATCATCAGTTCACAATCTGTTTTTGTTTCTAATATGTGTAGGACCAATCATATTTACCTAAAGTAAGTTGCCCTGGAAACCTCAGTTTGACAATTCCAAACCCTTCCCACCTTGTGCCAAAAGAGAAAGTAGCTCTACCCGGGCTGCTGTGGTTATAAGAAGGCCAAAGTTGGGTAATTGCTCATGTCAGTGATTACTACATTAGGTGTATATTTTTAGTTGCCACTCCAAGTCCGTAGTGGTGCACTTCTGGCATTCTACAGCTGTTGCATAACTGGACCTTTCAGTGTTCCCTTTTAGCCTTAAAGTAAACACTACTCAGTATTTCTTTAAGGGGAGAAGCCCTTTGTTTCATCCCACTCATGTCCTGTTTGGGACTGAGGCTCTGGGGGTGTTGTTTATTAAAGATGCTCCTCTATCCTTACTTTGCTCCACAGGAATGAGTGATAAGTCAGTGATAAAGCCTTAATTGATGTGTGAGTCTGAATCTTTTCATGTTTTTTGCAAGTTTTTGTCTCACACGGTTAAAAGCACTTTGTACATAGAAAATAGTGATATAAGAGTTGTATACATTTGAGTTTAATATATGAGATATTGTTCAACACAGTGTACTGGGGTTATTGTGGCTTCCCTCAGTCCAACATATCACCTCTTGTCTAAGAATACATAGTCAACAGAAATGACATAATGACGGTTAATTTACAACATTCCCTTTTTGGTGTGTTTTTAATGTTTTTTATGACATATGACTTGACATGATTTATTTTATAAAAGGCTATTTTTGTTTGTTTTCAATTACATCTGAATTTTACGGAACAATATTTAAAGTTTTAACATCAGCACCACAAACAGCATAATATATGTTCTTAAGTACTCTAACCCTATCTGCCAACATTTCTCTTCCTCTATATTAATACAAATTAATGGGCCCCCTCCTGGCTGTAGTTTATTATTTTTACCCAGTATCATTATTTGGTTGAAACATTGTGCTAATTGATTCCTAAACATCTGGCATACCTGAAAATGTTTTTTAAATAATTCATTGATTACATGTAATGAAAACATTAGTCTAAGATAATAATTACTATAATTACTATAATCCACATCAAAGAGCCGGGATTGTCCTTACTATGCTTATTCGGAATTCAATTATTTCCACGGTTTGGAGTTTTCTTTTTCCAAAATTAAGAATGGGAAACTATATTTTATGATGACGATGAGGCTAATTATTTGTTTCCAGTCACTTTATTGATCGGACTGTGCAGTGTCTGAGATGCCAAACAAACTTGGACTCACACATGGTGTCAGGCTTCAGGACTGATGGCAGTAAAACATGGATGGGCACTACTGGTATACCTGCCACAGGGGGAGCTAGAAAAGCTATAAGACAGATTATGATTGTGAATAATATTGGTACACATCTGAAACAAGTTGGAAGACTGAACTGATAAGCAAGTTTGGAGAGGAGATATTGAATTTATGGTGGGAATTCGCTCATACAAATATGCAAAGTGTAAATATATATTCATGTATATCGGAGCTTCATTTTCATCACCTAAAACTACAAGAATCATATTTCTCAATCTGTCTGAAAATGAATAATGACTGATGTATGTATGATGTGTGTAATTTGGGATTGTCTGTGTAAATTGCATTGCTCTTTAATTGTTTTCTGAGTGCGTCTCTTCCTTTGGCTCATTTGCAGTGTATTTTTATTAGTTTGGATTGCATTGCACTGCTACATTTAGTGCTCTTCAAAATCATCTTGGTCAGTTTTTTATACAGTTGTACATTCATTCTGTCTGTCTCCTGGTTGACACCATATATTCACCCACTGTCCTGTCCAATATACATTTCCAACTTGAAGTATATTTGAATAATGATCCATCAGTAGACTAATCAGTGTGCGTGAACATATGCCAACTTTATGCGTAGATACAGCAAGAGGGAGCACAATGTACAGTGCACTGGCATAATATATTCCCTTTAATTCTTTAGTGGAGAGGGTCCAGTAGGGAAATGCTCATAATCCCCTTTGTGCACCAAAAAAAGAGGGTATGTGCATTTGAGTAGGCTACAGTGTTTTTTTTTTTAAAAAACTGCTAATTTCTTAACTATAAGGGATAATTTCCTCTTTGCACAACTTAACATGCTCCCTGTACAACTCCGTTGCAAAGTGTCTGTGTTTGTGTGTAAAATGAAGCTTAAGCGCACATGTTCAAGTGTATGCATGCCTGTGTGAATAATGGATTGACTGTAATTCTGCGTGGGTATGGTGAATGAAACTGATCCAAGATGCTCCAGTTGTTTAACATGTGACCAAAGTAGCCATTGTTTAATCTCACCGTTCATTTCTGTACATTATTTTCTAGAAATGCTTGGAATATTTTTTTCTCAATGCCAAGAAGCTGATGTTTATTTTTGTACTTCATTGTTTCATGCAAATTTATATTTCCCTCTCCACTACAGAATATAAAGTGATTGGGATTCTACAGAACACTGTCACTCATTATGGTACTTTGTTTGCGGGTACTAATTCAAGCTGTATTTAATGTTGAAAGCATGCCCTAAATATAAATCAACATAAAAGCATAGAGTACATACAAAATGTGAATTATTTCTACAAAATGGAGCATATCTAATGTTTTGAGGTTTTTATTCTAGCATGCAGATTAATGCTAAAATTGAGTTGAATGAAAAGATTTATTATTTAGGAATAGGTCTTACAATGAGCACTTTTGCTGTGTATCAGACAGAATTGTACTCCCCTTGAACTTTGAGAGTGGAAGATGGTTGCCATTTTTATTTGAAATGCTGCTATCATTAGTTTTGAGCAGAGAAGCTGTTTTTAAATTAACTTTAAGCCAAGTAGCAATAAAACTTTTTACTGTGAATTTTTTTGTCGAGTATCCATTTTGCTCACCATTTTTATGATTTCATGCCAATAAATATCATCAAAAGGACTGTTTTTGGTCAGCATAAGATGTCTACAGTTTTATTTTGTCATAATGTAATGAGGTTATTGATATATTTACCTTGGTTTCCATAGACATTTTCTCTATTCAATCAGCCTAAATGCACAGAAGCAAGCCAAATCAAGAAAATGAATCAGAAGAAACAGAGTTCACAGTAGAACTGCCATCTATTGGTGAACCTCAGAATGACACCCTGAACATAGTATAATGGTTGAAAAAAAAATATCTCTAATGTGAAAGTCGAGGTATCCATTGTTTTACTTGTAAGTGATGTAAGACCTTTAGGGAGGAACAAAGTCTAACTCTTTGACCTTTTAAGTAGTCTATGGAGGAGCCATCATATCACTTATTCCTTAGAAATACTATGTATATTTTAGGCTTGTATCAATAGAAAAGTGTCAAGTCCTAGGACAACGTTCAAAGCAGAAGAAGCTTTGCTGCACTTGTCTCCTGTGATGCAGAAAAGACATTTGACTACTGTTAACGGCATATTTCCTTTTCAAGAGCGGTTTCAATAAATAGTCAAACAACTCTGACAGCTCTGAGATCGAAGGAATGCACGCATGTCATTTTGATCTGGAACACACATTTTTTTTTACCTTAGAAGAGCTAGGTCTATGAACCCCCAAGGAAATGTACCGGGGTAACATATCATCGTCTGATATTCTTCGTTGCAAGTTGCTGTTTGTCCCTGCCACGCAGCTGACTCTTATAGAAAGAATGATAAATAGTATCTAGGAGTATTTCTGGCAATCAAACTGTTTTTCTCTCCGCCTTTTAATTTGTAGGTATTTGTACGCACAAAATTAATGAAAATTTGATAATGAAAAATACACCATTTGAGTAATTTATTATATCTACCCATTTATAGAAACAGTGACAGAGACAGGACACATGTATACACTTGAAAAGTGGTAGGTATAAAAAGTCTTCTACAAAATGAAATTAAAAAACTTGAAAGTATAAAGTGGATTAAAAGAAAGCTGATTTACAGATCACATACAACAAGAGTGAATACACGACACCTAATGTGACAAAAAACCTTCCATTTTAGTTTTCTTGTCACAGGGATTTGTAATCAATTCCACTTTTGTTCAAATAAGCCCAGGAGAAAAGCCTTAAAAATTGTTGTCCTCATTTGTCTTTTGCTTCTTTAGCTCCCGCACTGACCTGAAAGCTCTGACAGCTAACACTGCACCAAAGATGAAAACAAACACCCCTACCACCCCAAAGAGACCTCCTGCGATATCTGCACCGTTGAACTGGCACTGAAAGCCATTATGCCCTTTGCTCTTGTACATCTGCTCTCTCTCCATACAGATGGGGTCATTGTAGGTTCCCTGCAGCTTAATAAAGTAGAAGGCCAGCGCAGGGATGTAGCCCAGACCAATCAGGAGGTTCAGCAGAGCCTCTCCCAGCAGCACGGGGGGCCAGCGGTAAGGGACCCTGAAAATCCCCAGGGCAAGCATTGCACAGGCGTATATCATTAAAACCCCACCGCAGGCCATGGTGAAGACGTACGGAGGCCGTGAGAGCTGATGGAACAGCTGGTCCAGCTCCTTCACCCTGTCAGCATCGACTCCACTGAAGGCGTTGGCTCCACCAAAGTGATAATAATAGAGTCCACCGAGGCTGGCCAGGTCACGGTAACCCCCGTTGTTGCTGTATGGCACTCCGGCACAGATGACAATAAGCAGATTCACAAACAGCTCCATAAGCTGGCAGAGACCTGGGAGACACGGGATAAACACAATACTGACATTAATGTATAGCAACATGGTAAACTAGACTAGAGCTGAAATGATTAATCAATTCATCAAAAAAAAACAACAAAAACAAACATTTGCTGGTCTTAATTTAATTTCCACTTTTAATTTGCACTTATGAAGCATGTTTAATGGGTGATTAAAAATAGGATATAATAATTTAAAAAAAAATCATAATGCATGTTATATTGTCTACTATATTTGGGGGGCCACCTAACAAATTCTAAAAATTGTAAACGCTGATGAGCATGCACTCTGACTGTAACCAACATTTCACAGAAGAACTCTAAAATAAATATACTTGCCTCTGCTGGTTAAGATGTATCTGAGATTGTAAAGAGCTTGTCTGTGTTGTGGTTCATTATACTCCCCTTCAGGGTGATACACTGCAGTCTCATTGGACCTACAAGGACAATACCACAGAATCAATTATATCTTTACAAAACATGCCATTTTACCATTAATGTAAATAAATAACCCTGCCACAGATGGTGAAAAGTGTGTGTGGAAGACATGACAGGGAGTGCAGGGTCTTGTGAATAGAAAGTAGGTCCCTTACAGTCTTGAGGGTGCGTCATAGTCCTGGTCTCTGTAAACAGGTGTCTCATTGTGAGGGGTAGTTGTCATGTCACTCTGTCTGTTTTGTTTGGCCCTTCTGTCACCAGCAGAGCCTCTCTCTTCCATGTCTCTCGGCTTCTGGTTGCGGCCTCTGCCATCATATGAAGCGTGGTCTCCATTGTGTGAGTATTCCCTGTCCCTGCTCTTGTACTCATCATACACGTCACTCCTCTGGTGGTGTCTTCCCTTCTCTGGCATCTTCCTCTGCCTAAAAAGGACGATTATGGGCATGAATTGTACTATAGACCCTCATAAACAAAGTGGATAGTTGGCTTATATCTCAGTAACAGCCACAGTGGACAGTAAAGCAGCATGAAGGATTATTTAATGATGATTAAAGGCCGGGTTGAGGTGAAGGACCAAAGACAGAGAGGTTTCTTCATTTGTAAAGTGGCTACTTGAAAGGTGGTGATGATTTCGGGACCCACAGAAATTCCAGTAGGACAAATGCATTTTATCATACCTATATGAGAATAGTCAGCAAACTAAATCAGACGTCTACATTATTTCAACATGGGAGCCCAGCATATTATTGCGAGAGGTACACAATTCGAGAAGTGCTCCTTACTAACCTGTTGCGAAGTTCATCCGTGTTTCATGTTTTAACGTAAAGTAAATGGTTCTAGGCTCGTTAATAATACAAAGACACAACATAATTATTTCTTACCTTTGGACTCCGTAAACAATGTGATCTTGTTTTCGTTTGTACGGAGAAGAAAACAGCCAAACTTTCTCAGCTTCCTGTGTTTGAGATTTCCTCCTCCTGCCACTCACCTGTGCTGTGCCACGCCCACTAGAGTAGAGCTCATTTGTGAAATTTCTGCTAATGTAACGTTAGGTTTCTTTCCCCAATTTATAGTAGTTTACAGTATGTTAGGTGTATACATTATATGTATGATTGTAGTGCATTGTACTTTATTATATTTATTGTTTATGACTAAACCAGACAACTAGCTACATTTAATTTCTGGTTAATTTGATCCAAATATTACAGGACAAATATGCAGCTTCACTAGTGTGAACCGGAACACAAACCGAAAAGTAGCCTATAAAATTGTTGGTTTTCAGTCGTGCTCAACTTCCAAAAACAAAAATTTTGCGATTCATGCCCCAACCCGGACGTAAACGCAGACGGCGCACGCGGTCACGCTTCAATCATGAAGCTCGCGGCATGACATTGCTTTAGCGTTTCCGCCGAAGCATATATATATTTCACAACAAACGTAACTTAAAGTTGTGACCATGTCAATGAGGTAATCCTTACACCCACAACCTGTAATTACACGAGTCAGATACTTATGGATGTTATGTTATGTTTTTTTTTTTTTATTTAAGAAGGGACAATGCACATTATTTAACACAAGCACTTGTAGCCTAAATGTCCCAGATTGATAACACAAGAGCGAATGAACACATAAGCACAGACAAAAAGCATATAAGCACAATAAAAGCACATAAACACAGACAAAGCTCATAAGCACAAATAAAAGCACACAAGCAGTAAGCACAGACGTGTTTGTGTATGTACGCAATTCTTTGATACAAGAATGTTTTTTCCTCGTCAAGTAAAGAGCTCAATCTTACATCCAGCAATGAATATATTACCAGCAGTCAAATAACCCCTACTGAATGGAGCATTTTGTTTTTTGCAGCAGCAAGGCTGGATTTACAGCCAAAGCAGGCAAATGACCCATGGTCTCAGGGCCCCGAGAGATCTGGGCTGTCAAATTATTTTTGGGAATATGAGCAATTAAGAACAATTTTAACTGACATGACAGGTCAGATAATAGAGTCAGGTGCTGCTTTTTGTCTGATATTGAAGCCATGTATTAAGGAAGGGACCCTGTGTCAAGATTATTTCAATTTGTGCTTATATTTAGCATATTCCTTAATTAATGTGATTAATAAAACTCATACACAACAGATCCCACAGCTTCACAGTACCCATGTCTGTGCTAATAGAAAGAAACAAATGATAATGTGATAAAAACTGAATGAAAGGTCTGATATGTGTTGTTCCGTATGTGCCCCAGAGGTCACATGCTCATAGTACATCACTGAAGGGGTTATCTAAGGTTAAAGACAATGACTGTAAATTTGAATATTTTTATGCAGTCTATGGTTAAAGATGAAGACTTTTATTTTGAAGTCCGGGAGCAAACCACCACCGGAAGTGTTTATCGCTACTCCTTGAGTTCACGCTGCCACTACGACCGACCGCGCGCTGGGTTGGCTAGCAAGCGACGAAGAGGCTAGACAGAAATGGCGGTGACGGCAAGGCGAACAGCATGAAGTGCTGATGCATTACATGGATCAAAACTTACGACTGCCAGGACACCGTTGGGAAAATGACAATGATGTCGAAGTAGGACGCCTTTTGTAACGGCCATTACAAACCTACAACACCTTCCCGGGAGAATTTTCATCTTGTCAGTGGAGGAGAGGAAATCTCACCGGGAGCATGGCTTCTTACAGCAACCAGGTAGCTAAGCTAGCTTGCTAACGTTAGCCTGCAAAACAACTCCTGCTTCACGCCGTGGAACGTTATTTATAGACTCGCGGCCGCCCCTCATTTGCACAACCTTTCTGACCTAAAATATTGCATTACTTGTAGCAATTTAGTCAGTTCCGTGTTATTTGAAACATCTGGCTAGTCGTGTCATTGAAAATGTAAGAACTGAAAAGTGCTTGCTAATGCCCCCCTAAGCCTCATTGAAACACCACCAGCATGGTAGCTAACAGGCCCTAGGTCCCTCCATTCAAATGAGACAGCAGTACTATTTGCAGCAGTTTTTTAAGGATATGACAGCCACGTTTAGCTGAATGACATGAAAGTGTGCTTAATCTAATCTTAGTGACACT
The DNA here is from genome assembly GCF_008315115.2 of Sander lucioperca. Taxonomy (NCBI): domain Eukaryota; kingdom Metazoa; phylum Chordata; class Actinopteri; order Perciformes; family Percidae; genus Sander; species Sander lucioperca. The sequence goes on along the minus strand of NC_050175.1, from coordinate 26,465,817 downwards.
TTGTTATGAGATCCTATTAGTGACACGTGTTATTTACCATGTCAAAAGCGACACAGAAAACTGCTGCGTGTATGCATGGCCCACCTGCTCAGTGCTGCGACAGGCCTTCACCAAGCGCACATTTTCATAACTGTAAATTAGATTCGCTCTGGGCAGTTAGGAAGCATAATAGCGGTTTTGCGTGTAATAATTTGCAGTTTTTAAAAAGTTGTGAGCCACGCTACAACAGTGTCTTGCTGAAGAGCTTTGTAAAAATAGTGTGGTTAACGTTACACTTTGCAGTCAGTCCGCTAGCTGGTTAGCTAAATTAAAATGCGACAGTGTGGGCCTTCGTTGATAGCGAAGATTTATTTGAGATGGAAACAGTTATAAGACAGAATGATCTCGCACACTGCGAGGCGAGTGTGCTGCTGCACTGTCAGTCTGCGTGTGACTTAGATTGTTAAATAACTTGGCAAGTATGGTGTCATTTCCGAGTAAGTTAACGTTAGCTATCATGTGGGAAGGCCCATTTTGAAGTCTAGCTTTGCCTGCAGAAACATGCCAGGTCTAAAGTTTATAGTTAATGACTAAATTAAAGACAAAAATCCACACAATGAAAATGACACTTAAACTATGCTTCACCGGGTTAATATCTGGCTGACAGTTCAAGAACCGGAACACAACTAACGACCATAGTGAAGGGAAACCTCGCTGAAGACTTAATTCTCCATGCTTTCACACTTCTTCCTGGCTTCAAAATTCAGTGTTTCTATTGGCTCACTGTTAAGCAAAATAAAAGCTTGAGGAGATAACCTACTTAAGCTTCCTCCAAACACAGGGGTCAGCTCTTTTATGTCTTTTACCTCTTAAATCATACATACATGAACATTATATTGAGTTATCCTTCTATGATGGGGCATTTATTGTTATAAACTGTATAAATAGCAAAAAATTAATAGCATAACACAAGTTTGTAAATAGCATAAATTAAGTATTGACAGACAGGGCTCTACATTAACAGTTGGCCAGTTTCCTAGGGCAACCGGAGTTGGACCCCTGTCAACTATTTCGTTTGGTCTGGTTGCCCCATTTGGCAACCATTTTTCCAGTGTTACAAAAACTAATTTTTAATGGCTCACCCTCTTTGTGAAATACAATCTGAAAGTGTTGCTGTCACATTGATTTGCTCTATGAGAAATGACAAAAGTCATAAAAATGCAAAAATCCAAACGAAAGAAGTTGATAAACAGGTGGTGCAGCCAAATAATCAAAGGCATCAAAGACACACCAGCAACTAAAAGGGTATCGCTCGAGTATGAACCTGGCAAAACAGGCCATTCTGGAAATACTTATCAATACTGTTCTGTATCTGCATATAAAAAAACACCTTTATCTAAGTACAATAGTATGACAATATTCTGCTGATGGTAATTTATCCTGCGCAGTGCATTGTCTTGCAAATTTGTCGCCTAAAAGTAACATCGCTGTTATTATATTTTGTCTAATTTTTAAAGCCATGCCACTTTGAGAGATTACACTGGATAAATATTTTAGGTTTATTTTATTTATTTTTTTTACATAAAATCAGTGAGATTTGTTGCAATAACATCCTAGAACATACAGAGTTGGACTAATACATTTAGGCAACACTCAATATGTTTGCTGACATTCAAGAAGGCCATTGCAGGATTTTAAGAAGACAAGAAAAATGAAAACTCTTCTTTAAAATTGGCTTGTAAATGTCAAATTTAAACGTAAGCATGACAAGTTATTTGTTCACTTCAGTTGCTTAGTTGTGACAGAATTATGAAACCGTTTATCAGTAATTTTGTGGGTGAACCACTGTAGATGTAGGTATGGATGTTAGGCTTTTCTAAAGTGTTCATCACCAACTTAAGAAAAACCTACTGAAGTGTCCTCATTGACATTTAGGCTTATTGGTTTAGTTCAGGCATCTAGATGCATTGGTTGCCTTTGTAGCTACAACATGTTATAGCTTATGCCTCAGAAATGGGTTGTCTATTAAAAACCATTAAACGCGCAAATGAACCATACATTTCAATTGGGTGACACTTCTTTATTACACTGAACATGGCAAACTAGTTTATTCTTCTGAACTCATCAAATTCGTAAAGCGGTATGAACAGAGAACTTCTTCCCAGGGCATGCACATTGATGTCTGACATGGATTTACTCTCTAAAAAGGCAGTCATTGAATTTTCAGACCACTTTGACTGTTTTCATTGTAATAAGGAATACGGCAATCATGGGAATGGTATTACTCGTAAGTGCTTTAGCAACTTTAAACTATTGCGACATCTTCCTCATTTTTCAAATTTCTTTGTTTAGTTCAGCCCAGTGTTTTGCAGAGGCATAAATCTTTGAGTGGGATAGTAATCCTCACCATCGCCCTTGGGAAAACTACACACTGTATGCACAAACAAATTGCCCAAAGGTTTAGCTTAGTCAGATGCACACAGAATGTAAATGCAGAAGTGTAGCTACAAATTGAATAGCATTGCTTTACTCTAGTCATGCTACTTAAAGGTACAATTATGTAACATGTCTGCATTAAAATCTCTAAAAATGAGTATACCTGTTATATTTTGTTGTTGTGTACTTACACTATCCCCATTTTTTTTTTGTTGACACAGGACCTTTCATTTAGTTGCCTGTCAGTGGCATCATATAACCTTTGACCCCTCTGGTTACTCTAACTTCCATCTAAACCCGGGCACCCAGATGATGCGTTCAAGAGTAATTTTAGATCATACGATGTGACAGAGTTATACTCGGTAACCGTAATAATGTTTTTTTTTTCTGCCACATGGCATCATCTTTTCCTTGATTACATGCCACTTTGCAACACAGTTATACAGCAGAGACCTTTATTGATATTGATTGATTTCAATATCAATCGATCCAGCTTAATGTTGGGCTACTACAATGTGGTGGTTGACAAGCAGCTAATGCTTGGTGGGTAACATAAGGTTACAACATCGTTCAACACGCTCAAAGTTATTTTTAGTACGATTGTTTTGACCAAGGTTAACAGCACTGGGCTAAACCACGAATAAATTCACCACTAACGTTAACTGTATAGATAGACAACTAATCTGATGCTAATTTAGCCAGCTAGCGCACCCCTGGCTGTCTGCCTCACTCCCGCGGTGCTAAGAGACTTAAGTTGGGATGAGAGCTGACAACTGCCCCGGGACATATAGTTACCGTTAGCCCCCCAACCAGCTAGCAGCGAGCCACTATCATTATAGCAATTCAAACCCGGTCAGCACTTAACGACGCTAACGGCAGTGGAATGAACCATCGGGGAAACAGACCATATCAGACCCAGGCAAAACCTATTCTTTTAATAAAGATTTGATAATAAAGAAGTTTTTCTTATGTAAGAATTGTATGACGGCAAACCGTAAGCAACAACCGAAAACCATGACCAACCGAAAACCGTGACCCCAAAACGTGATATGAACTGAAATGTGAATTTTGTGAACCTTTCCACCCCTAGTGTTTACACTTTGTCTTTTTCAGCTTACCTCTTTCCACATCAGCAGCGCAGCTTTAATTTTCTTTGAGACTGCCATATTGTCTCGTCATCCCAAAAAACACATGAACTTGCCACAACATGCACCGTTGCCCCTCCCATCGCTACTAAAATGTGATGGCCGTCATGGCCGCTTGGCTCTGCAATGAATTGCTGTTAGACACTAGCGGTTGTAGCCTGGGAAAACCCTGACAAACTTCTGGCAAATTTGGGATTTGCTCTGGAAGTCAGTCTGGCGAAGAGCCCGTTTCCAATTTTTCCATATCCAGACACCAATCACAACCATTGAGGCGGGCTTTACACGATGACGATAGCGCAGCGACGGCAAGCCGCTTTTTGTTTACATTCAACATGACGGCCACCGAAGCGCAGCAACCCGTTGATGCCGCTGTCGCTGCTACGTCACCCGGATCGTTGGTCTGATTGGTTGAAGGACTATCCAATTACAACCAGAGGCATTTGAGCGGCGGCCGTTGGTGACGCCCCTTCGGAAATGAGCTGTGAATGAACCTTGCCCAGACCCACTCTCAGTTACAACTGAGAATGGTCTGGTGTCAACCAGGCTATAGCGGTTTCGTATGTTCGTCAAAATTTTTATGGACCGACAGAGCGAGCTTTAGAGCTGGTGGTCGCAGCTAATAATACACACGGTTTACGTTCTTGTAAATAGACTGATTCATAAGTAGTTTTGTATTTAGATAAATACATGTCCAAATAGAAATACAAATAGATAAATACATGTCGACTAATTTGGACAGATCTGTAAAACTGAGTTTCTCCACAAAGAATCGGGGACCACTATCGGTGCATCTCTTCAATAAATGAACGTTTACACCTAGGCTGGGTATTATATTGAAATATGAGACTAGATATATTACATTTTGAATATCATAATATGACACGTGTTGTCTTTTTCTGGTTTTAAAGGCTGCATTACTGTAAAGTTTAGTATTTACTTAACAGACTGTTCTAGCTGTTCTATTTTTTTTGCCTTTACCCACTTAGTCATTATATTCACGTTACTGATGATTTATCAAAAATCTCATTGTGTAAATATTTTGTAAAAGCACCAATAGTCAACCCTACAATATCGACATTGATGTATTTAGTCAAATATATTGTGATACTTGATTTTTTTTCCATATTGCCAAGCTCTAGTTACATTGAACTGCTGAGCAGTTGCTTTACTTTGATAGTGACTGTCTTCTAGCAGAATACATGACAAGGATTCCTTTCTTCAGCTGTCATACTATATTTCATGCATTGTAATCATATGTCACCGTATTACTACATCACAGCAATATGCAGGCACAGGCATGCTCCAGAGATTCATTGAAAACTTGTCTGACCTTCTTTGTAGTGGCACTGCAGCAATTTAATGCTCAGCTAAGTTGTCCATTAATAACTGCATACCAATTTAAGAGTACAAGCAAAGTAGTGCTGGCTGTATCCTCTATTATGGTTAGAGTACACAGACTGTTTGAGCAGAATTCAGCTTTTTGGGGTATTATGGCCAGGTTATACTAGAAAAGAAGTGGTTTGTATGATGTGCAGTCCGACCACTTAGGAAATCAAAAGTGTTTTATACCTGTTTATCTGTTTAACTCAATGGTATTTTGAAATACCACCTGTGTGTGATTGGGATGCAGACAAAAAGTGAATTGCTTTGTGCATCAGGTGTCATGTGTTGGTGACACACTTTTTGTGCCCCTAGAGTCAGTTTTAGGGGGTTCATGTGTGTTTTGTACGAAGCTGGTAGCAAGTTTCTATTTGACTTGATGGTTTTCACTGGCTCACATATGTAGATATCAGTTACAGTTGAAAAATCTCTGAAAGTGTGTGTGTTAAACTGTTGAAATCATACAGATGGCTAATTTGTTGTAATCCTCAGTCCAAACGAACAGCAACGGAAGCTTAGTGTGGTACGTGTGGCACGCCTGCAGAGAGAAGCAAAGGGACATTCTTTCTGTTGTGATTGTATTAGCCATCCTGAGGCCTTTGGATTATGGCTGGCTGTTTGTCTCTTGTAGTGCCATTTCAGCAATGTGGGTCCTCGCGTGGGGCCTCGTTTGCAAAGAGTTACATATGCTTGAGCTGCACTTTCTTTTCTCTGTGCCTCCCCTTTCACGTCCCTCTGTTTATTGCACTGAGAGGATTAACCGCATGGCTAGTGAGATCATTTTACCTTTTCTCTGTTGCTTTGTGTTTTGCATGCACATGTAGACACTTGGGTGGTGCAGTGTTTCCCCTGAAGGTGTAAGGGTCATCTGTCAGGGGTGTGGCACTATAAAAGATAATAAAATATGACATATTTAATAACTATCATATAATTGCGTAATAACGGTGAAATACAATGTTTTGCATAAATAGGGTAAATTATGAGAGATGAGGGTGGATATTGCATCCTGCTATGAGGGATTTATTTATTTCAGTTCTGGCCAGAGCTCACCTTTTTGTAATTCTTCCTCCCTATCTCACTATTAATTACAGTGCCAATGCCTGTATCGACTTGTTGGTACTCCAGTAATGAAGGTTGTCCACATACACCATTAAGTGCAAATTGAGTTTTGTATAGTGTTGTGTGCAGTGGTAGAACTTTCTGGTTAAACTTGTTGGATACGAGCACCAAGTCTTAATTTGAGGCCCGTATGTTTGGGGGTTAGCCATTAGGAGAGGCCAGAGCCCATAAGCTAATTAAATGGTTTGTTGTATTGTTAGCTACATGTGAGTGATCTATCATGCATGAAGGTCACCTCTCTTTCCTTGTTCCTGAATAATAATACATTAATAGGTTTTTCATGATATAGTCCTACATACGTACACAAACTTAAAAATCTCATCAAAGCCCTTCAAACCGATATCTGGAACATGATATTGTTTCCTCAATTAAGTCAATTTAAGATTGTATACTTTAGGGCTGCACAATTAATCAAATTTTAATCACAATCACGATTTTGGTTTCCCACGATCAAATTCACGTGATCAAGCGATATTTAAAACTAATTCATTCCGTTCATAGAACACTCTGTATCAAAGTTTTTTTTTTTCAAAGCTCCGTAAACCACTCTCTGATCACGTGCCTCCATGAGCCAATCAGAGTTGTTCCCTGCACCGCGCAGCTTAGTTTAGATGTAGACAGTCACAGAGGACCGAGGACAGAGTAACGTGAGGAAAATTCCACAACAGATAGCAGTCAGTCATAAGTCGTCACGAGGTTTACCAGTAAACGCAACATTTTGTCCCACAGCAGTGACCAGTGCTAGTTTGAGTCTTTTAGCTCATAGCTTTAGCGGTAGACTGTTGTACGTCCCGCTGTTGGAATCCTCTACAGTGAAATACAGTCACACTACACCGTTTAGCTGTCAGCATTTTAGCCGTGTTTAATCCAGTTAATACTGTAGTTAATGGTAGGCTAACGTTACCTGCTGTGTAACGTGTTATTAGTGTTTACTAGCGTGACATGCAGCGATGTTTCTGTTGCCTCTAACGTCTGTTTTGGAGCATCAGAGCGCAACGCAGACATTCAAGTGGCACCGTAATGAGGCACCGTAATCCGCGTTGCTATTTCGTCCGGTAGATACCGGGCACCGGTGCCCTATTGGCACCGGATTTTAACATGCGCCGTTAACGTGAACAGAAAATTGCATTGCCTGTATCTTTTCACGGCAAACGCATATGTGTGGAAAGCGGTCGCACAACAACTTAAATGGCATACTCCTTCATAGTATCCTTCAACAAAGGAGGAATGTAGCACGATATGTTCTTCCTTAAAATACAGGGGCCATAATTATACATACCCCTATGTTAAATTCCCATAGAGGAAGGCAGATTTTTATTTTTGATAAAGTTCCCTTGGCCTTTGGAATTAAAATAGCCCCACATCATCACATCCCCTTCACCATACCTAGAGATTGTCATGGTTTTATTTCAGTTAGCCTAATAGCTAACTGAGATAAGATCCATATCAATGCAAATCAAACCAGCTATTAGGCTAACTGAAATAAAACCATGCCAATCTCTAGGTATGGTGAAGGGTATGTGATGATGTGGGGCTATTTTAATTCCAAAGGCCAAGGGAACTTTATCAGGATGCATAGTATCCTGGATCCATGAAATAACTGGCCTTTAAATCTATGTCTTTAAATTTATCTGCCTTCCTCTATGGGAATTTAACATAGGGGTATGTATAATTATGGCCCCTGTATTTTAAGGAAGAATATGAGAGAGAGAGAGAGAGATCGATCTATTTGGAAATAATAAATCATTCTCAACTACTGGGGGAGTGCATCTACATGCATTCTAATGTGAACCATTATTTGATGAACTTTAATGCTTTACAAACACCAAAGCAAGTAAGCGCTGTGACCACTCTTCTGAAGTGATTTTCGAGAGGGAAATTAGGTAGAAATACACTGGTTGACTGACATGACACCATTGAATTCATATAATACTATAAATTCAGGCTAAAGTGAATGATATTAATAATGCATGCATGTTGCTTTCTCTAAATTTCAGATTGTGGTCGACTAGCGGGGCCTGCTTCTTTGATAAATTGATCAACATTGATTGTGATTGGTGGTTGGCTGTGCATGCAGACCCGCATCTCACACACTAGCATCAAACTCTGTATCCAAGAACACTTAAATCAGTGTAAATTACGTTATATCGGACACTTCTGTTGTAGATTAGTGTTGCGTTTCCAGCATTGCGGCTCCGAACCGTAACGTTAGTTGGGACAGACGCCTTGTTTCTTTAAGCTTAAGCCTGGCTGGTAGCAGCTTTCTGCGGTGAAAAATGGCCGGGAGGTGTCATGATTACGTTGCATAAATCTGGTGATTTAGTTTGTCTTTGCAGCGTACGTAAAACACTGACTACTGTAGCTTCACTACGCATGGAAAAGCATCTGCATCATTGTGTCAGCGGCCGCTTGCGGTGCTTTTCTACACACGGGCGAGCCTCACTTCCATAACGAACCCCGTCGGACTAACGTTACGTCACATACACACGTTGCCCACTTGGCTACCTGTCATGAAGGGGAAGGGTCGGCGGGTAACAATCATGTAAAAGGAGAACGGTGAAAGTTTAATTTTCTATCAAGCAGCAAAAAAGTTTTAGCGCCAACATCGCAACGTCCTGCGATGTGACTATCACACATGCGCACATCGCGATGTAGACGATGAAACAAAATATCGTGCAGCCCTAACCATGACATACCAGGAGAAATATAGTTGTGCTCTTGGTCAGGTATTAAAGGAAACTCAGATTAGTACAGTTGTTGTGCAAGTTAATTACAGTTGCTGTTATATTGTGTGAGTTCATTATTGTCATAAAGCAGATTATTCCCACATAAACGCACATGGTTTACTAAGTGTTAAAACACAATATAGTACCCCTGCAGTCAATAATAGTTTGGTAACATTTTAGTTGTGGTGCAACTAAACAAATATCTCAAACTATCCCTGAGAAATGCAGCACTGTTCATTGTGCAAGCAAGTCACCAATGCTGTTATCTTGAGTGATTAATTCATCATTAAATTATTGACAGTTTACTGCTCCAGATGTCCAGCTGACAGGAGAACTAGTAAGCTCTCTCTGGATCCCTGTAGTTTCTAAAATCACAAGCACGTAAATGCAGGGCTCCACACTGCTCCAGCTTAACCCTAACCTATTTTGCGACCATTTTAGTGATTAGTCATTTTAGCGAGAGTGCGAGTGTTACTCGTGCATGTGCAACCTGAAAATTTGATGACTTTTTAATTTATTTCATGTTGAAAAAGGAGGAGAGGGCAATGTGTGTGAGAGGGGGAGGGTCCGTGAGTGGTTAGTCAACTGCACAATGCTGTGATCCATACTTGTGTCTCGCTTTCGTGGCATCACACTCATCCGCACGCTGAAAATCATGATGTTGCAGTCCATAATACATTTACGAGTTACTTAACGTTAGCCCTCCTCTCTTCCCCCCACTTTGTTTACCGTCTCAACTAGGGCTGCACAATTATTGATTTTTTTTATTGTCGTTATCAATTGCCGCAATAAACACATCGCGAAAGGCTGAGATATATTGCTAAAAACACATATTTTTTTTGTGCTAGTTGAATAAAAAATATTAGAAAAATTAAAAATGTTTGTGCTGCCTTTTATATTTAATTCAATGTTCAGTTTGTTCAATAAAATTTTGGAGATTATTTCCTTTTAATTTGTTTTAAATTCAAGCAATTTGATGTTTTTTAACTGAGGACACTTTAATATCTGTTTAATTATAATAGCGTTATCGCAATATTCAACAACGTTATCGCATATTTTTCTCATATCGCGCAGCCCTAGTCTCAACCCAGCTTGCGTGCAGTTCCGGTTGGCAGAGCTGTGTTGTAGAATTCGGTCTTGTCACAAAATCGACCGCATTTTTACTCAGTGTTGTCTGTCTCAGACAAAATGGACAGGATTTTATTTTAACACCACAACTGCGGGATATGACTCAATTACCCTTGCATTCACGTATTTATTTTACATTTTACATAGCTAATGTCAGCTCCGACATTTGCCCCATGCTGCGGTACCGCTCCCTCACTTGGGTGAGAGAGGTAGAGATGTGAAAGCAGAGAGCGGAGACCGCTTCTATGAAGGAGAAAAAAATGCATATAGGCTGCTAAATATAAAACTATTTACCTCGTAAAAACAAATAGTGCTGGGCGCCTGGGTAGCTCACCTGGTGGAGCGCGCACCCATGTACAGAGGCTCAGTCCTCGACGCAGTGGCCCTTTGCTGCATGTCATTCCCCCTCTCTTTCCCCTTTCATGTCTAAGCTGTCTTATCCAATAAAGGCCTAAAATGCCACAAAAAAATCTTTAAAAAAAAACCCAAATGGAGCTTGTGTGAGTGTCGTGAGCTCATCTGTCTCTGGCTCCCTCATCACGCAGTATTTTCCACACTGGGTGTTAGATGGTTAGATACTCCCCTTTCCATGGAAGCTGAATCAACTTAGATATGATTGCTATTTCAGTGTTAAAAGAAGACGGAGAGGAGGGAGGGAGAGCCTGTATGAGTTAGACGCAATATGGTATTTAGAGTAATAATTTGTTTACATTTCTGAATGTGCATCTGGTAAGCACCATTCAATTAAAATGTGACTGGGAACTAAAATAAGACAGCAGATTGTAGTTTATGTATTTATTACCAAAACATATGAAAAATTGCGTTGCAGGTTGATTCAAGGTGTGTGCCCATACATTTTCTGCCTATGCCCCTAAATTGTTTTTAGTTAGAGGCTACAGTGCTCCTAGTAAAAAAAAAAAAAAAAAAGTCTGGAACCCTGAAATGTATATGCTAACACCACATGACTCATCACTTCATGCTGTGCTTTACCTTCACACAAGCTAGCATGGTAGTCTTGGCTGTGTGATGACTGACTGACAGAGCCCTTGTACCTAGCTATATGACGTGTCCTTTGAACCAGTTCCAGTTACGAGGTGGAAGTTCTTGTCTTTCACTGTGTATATTATTCAAGATCAGTTCACTAATTTAGAATTTTCAGCACAGCAATAAAACAAAATTGAGAAGTGGATTTTTACAACATTGCCTTTCTTTTAAAGTGCCCATATTATGAAAAAATCACTTTTTCTGGGATTTGGGGTGTTATGTTGTCTCTGGTGCTTCCACACACATACAAACTTTGAAAAAAATCCATCCATGCTGTTTAGAGTGAGATACGGTTTCTGAATGTGTCCTGCCTTCAGTCTCTGGGTGAGCTGTTCAAAATCGAAACGAGCAGGCTAACCGCAACCATTAGCTCGTAGCGTTAGCATGCTAACGCTGATGCTAACGCTAGCATGCTACCTCGTTCTCAATAGCAAAGCACTGCTACAACACACACAAGTTCACCATAATCTACAAAAGAACTACTTGCATGTGCACCCTCATTTAGAAGTCTCCCAGCTAATCCTGCCTTGTAACTGACCGAAGTTGTAGAAACAGCCTTTCTTTTACTGTCTATGGAGCTAGCTAGCTGACATGATCTACATCTGAGCTACTGCACATGTGCGAGTGCAATCAAAGATGGTACAGAAGAAGAAGAAGAAAAGAGGTCTCACTCTGTAGCTAAAACAGAGACCAATTGAAAAGAGGATCTGCAGCAGTGAGAGAGAGTGGTGCAGTACAACAAAAATATGGTGTTTTTTGAAAATTAAACCATGTAAACCTATTCTGGTACAACCTTAAAATACAATTATGAACCTGAAAAATGAGCATAATATGGCTGCTTTAAACTAATGGTTATATTGATTCCTTCCCACAGTACATCTTCGGGGAATTCAGCCCTGATGAGATCAATCAGTTTTTTGTGACACCACGATGTTATGTCGAGGTAAGGAGCCGGATTACATTCCGTTTTTACATTACATTATTGTTACATGGGTTGCCATAACGGTTGACCTTTTACAAGATCTGGTCGCCTCTGCTGGTCAGTAGGATCTACTTTGACAGAAAGTAACAGGGTTCATGGGAAATGAATTAAAATCTTGACAAACACTAGTCCTGATACACTACTTGGGAAGTGAGGCTCCAGGTTGTTATTGCATAGGTACCACCATTAAGTGACAGTGTTATTTTTTAATGCTCAGTGTAGCTCCTTTTTTTTAAATTAACACTATGCCTAAAATGACTGTTATTGCATATGAGAAATGTTATTTTATGGGTGATTACATTTCAAATGGTCTAGATAATCATCTAACACATTTAACTGTGGGTAGTCAATGCTTCATGATGCTAAACAATTTAATTTTTAGATGTGTTTTTTTTTTTTTTTTTTTACTCCTAATGTTGCATTTTGCCTCCACACAGCTTCCTCCGTTCAATGACAAAGTCCCGTGCGTCAGTCAGTCTTCTGGTATGTACATTTCGCACACACTAGATTGCTAGATAATATATTATTTTCCTTTTTTTTTTTTTAGCATCAAAAGACTATTCTCATGCTCTTAGTTGACATCACTCTAGTTTGTCAAAGCAGGTCTTAATAATGTAAGATAGAAGCCCAGGCTGACCTGACTTGCCTGGCAGGGAGATTCTTTTCATGTGATTATTTGTGCATATATTTATGCATACAGTTCATATTGTTTAGAATGGATTACATATCCCAGTAGATCTTAACCATTTTATTTTAAGAATACGCCAGCCATTGTCATTCTTTAAATTTCGAGCCACCAAATAAAAAATGTAATAGCAGCCACCTGTCTTTGAAATGGTACCCGTTTGCACATGACATTTGCCTTACCTTGATTTGTATTGATTATTTAGGAAGTTACTGCACTCCTGCTGTACCTTATATTATGGAGTCTATGGGACTGCAGGTTTGCGGTGAGTTGAGGAGTCTGACACCCTGTGGCTTGACTAGCTGTTGTACGTTTGCTGTAAAACTCAAAATCCAGGTTTCAAAAACTGGTGGCTTTCTAAACCTTGCGCCTGTATTCTTTCTCTTGCCTGTTGGTAAAATCTGTAGAGCTTTGCATGCTCAAGATACTTTTAGGTATCTTATCTTCTCTTGCATATAATGCATTTTCACCACTGCAGGGCTCCAAGATGAATTAAAATCAGATTGAATTTACATATGATTTAACAATCACAGCTTATTTACTAAGGGCATATTGATGGTTTTATGTGATTGCTAACATGTGTGTTCATATTTAGCCTTGCATTGTTATGGTTTTACTACTGAATGCATTTTACAGTCATGAAGTGCGATTTTCAGTAACACTAACAGAAGATCTTCTAATCCCAGTAGAGGAAGTACAGTAATTGCTGTTTTCATACCCTCTTAACCCCTGCAGAACATCAGGGTTAACCGTCTGGGTGACCAGTCAGCTGTGACTTGATAAAAGCCACTTTAATGATTTTTCTTATTTGCACCTACTAATGTTTCCTATTTGTTCACCTTTTTTCACTTTGCGCCTCTGCTTAATAATGTACTATTTAAGATGCCATGCAACACATTTTAACTAAAAAATGAAGTTTTGTAATGATGACATACACATTAAGACACTTTAAAATGATATTTGGAAAAGTATTTTGTTTTTAAGAAATGATCCGTATTGATGTACTTCATTGATGTGCAGTCCATTATGGAAATATTCATTGAGTGTCCTTTGAGGTCTCAAATCAGAAACTATAATTGTCATCCTGCCATCACAGTTTAAAAAATTGCTAGAACTAAACTTTGGCCATCTATAAAAGAATATTGCATAAAACTCCATTAATGTTTTAAGGTGTGTAATGCCATGCAGCAATGTGTAAGGTAGGCCTGTTATGTCTTCTAGTATGCCATTTGTCTTGTTCTATTTGTTTTTTTCACACTATATTGCCTCACTTTAATCTATAATTATTTAAACGTAAGCCTACCTTCAAGCAATTTTAGATCTAATTATTATAGTGAAGAGTAACACTAAACCCTCTGTTCCTTGTTGCTGTCATTCGTCCCACTAGTCAGAATTACTATATAGAAACAGATAAAAAATGTTGAATGTTTTGCTTTTGTGGCAGTTTAGCCCAAACAGTACAAAGATGTTGACATCTTATGCAAAACAGTTAAATATGATACATTTAAATTTATTGATTAAATTGAATCCTGATTCTTGCATTTTGGATTAATAACAAAACTTTGCAAATTGACAGTTTAAAAAAAAATATCATTGAAATTGGTCATAAAATCACATTTAATGAACAATGTCCACATTTAGTTTTGCAGAAATCAGGCCAATTAACAAATAAACCAGGACCACCACAGCTTTCCAAGTCTTGCTGTTTGAGCTGGATTAGGAAAACAAACAAACCACAAGACTAGATTGCTAGAGACTCTGCCTCATTGGATGGTAACTGTTGAATCACCCCACTTTTGGATATGTTAGCAACATTCCGAGGATCCACATAAGCCCAGAAGGAATGTGGTTTAGTTGAGCATAGACACAACAGCAGTTGTTGAAGCTAAAAATAGGTCCAGCAGGATTGTGTCTTTTTAGTGGTGTGTGTGTGTGTGTATATAATGTCTGACCCTGTCAGAGAGCTCCCACGACCCCTTTTATGTTGGCTTAGTTGTTCAGAAATAAGGATTTTATAACAAACTCTTCAGCAGAGAGTAAAATACAGCAGTCTGTTTTTTTAATGTTTAGGCTGTATTTAAAGGCAAAACTTTGTTTCTAATTGATTGAAATGTTTCTGCAGCAGAAGACTATCAGCGCATTGAGTTTGGTGTTGACGAGGTGATGGATTCCAAGCCCGTTGGAGTGAACGATCCTTTATTCAAGGTGTCGAGCACCCTCAACCCCCAAGCTCCAGAGTTCATCCTGGGCTGCCAGTCGGCCCAGAAGGCCCAACAGATGGCTCCTCCAGCAGCTGATGTCCCTGATGGAACTGACTTCAACTCGCTGGATGGCCCTGACTTGGAGGCCTCAGCCCTGGACAATCACCAGGCCTGCCAGGACATGGACGGACTCCCTGGCAGCCTGGGACAGCGAGAGAGGAAGAAAAAG
This sequence comes from Sander lucioperca, assembly GCF_008315115.2. NCBI lineage: Eukaryota > Metazoa > Chordata > Actinopteri > Perciformes > Percidae > Sander > Sander lucioperca. The sequence goes on along the minus strand of NC_050175.1, from coordinate 26,450,763 downwards.
AAAAAGCGACCGCCAGGGTATTACAACTACCTGGACCCGTTAACTGGCAGCAGCAGCAGTAGCAGCAGCAACAACAGCAGTAGCAGTGCAGCAGATGGGACGTCTGTGACAGCACTTGTGAACGGACATGCAATGGGTGGCCCACTCCACAGTGCTGAAGATGTGGACAGTAAGGCATTGTCGGGGGCTGAACTTTCCACCCCTGGACCTGTCTCCATGGCAACATCAACAGCTGCTGCTGTTGTAGCAGCCAAGTTTGCCCCCACATCCACTGCCAATCAGAGGACTTGTGATAGCCCTGATGACTCTTCTGTGGACTTAACAAGTGGAACTGCCTCTTTATCAGATGGCAATGCAACTTCCTCCTCTTCATCCTCCTCTCAAAGCAGAGGGATGACAGAGGGACCGAGGACTGCAGATCAGCAGCCAGATCATTTGGCTCCACAGAGCCCTGAACTTTCAGATACTCCACACAGTCCCTGCTCCAAATCCCCTCTTCCTCCATCAGCTGCTGTGGCCACCCCCTCTGTCGCCACTTCCATTACGACTACTGAACTGGAGGGACGGGAGCTAGCAGACAGTGGGGTGGCCAATGGGTTGGAGGCAGAGCCTGATACTCCCATCAGTGCAGATGAACACAAAGAAGACTGTGAGAGTGGGGGGCAGGCTCAGCATGTCTCCTTAGACTCTTCTGCCCAGTCAGTAGTGACAGAGCAGGTCCATTCGCCTGCGATTCCAGCTGCACCTGCTGCCAACCTCCCAAAGTCTTGGGCTAGCCTCTTTCACAACTCCAAGCCTCTGCCTGGGGGCCCTCAGGCCTTTGTTGAGGTAAAGAATGTTGTGGAAGTTGTGTCTCTTTCCCTCGCTACGCCAGAGCAGCCTGAGAAAGTTGGGGAGGTCAAAGAGTGCCCTGTCCACGTTTCAGAGGATCCTATGGCCCCTAAACTTGCAGGTATTCTATAAAGATGCATTGTATATTCTTAAAAATGTTCTACTTTAACGGTTTTGCTGCAAGAGGGGTGCATTGCTGCTAAATTCTTTCCCCCTCCACTTGGTGGCAATGTTGAGATAATTGTACTGTTCCTTCTCTTTGTTTTCCTAATGTGAGTTTAAGGTTTTAAGCATTTGATGTTTTAGAAGAGTAGAAGGAACAAGTGACCAAACTTCATAATCTGCTGCTGATTATCCTATGTATTTATATGGAGCTGCTCAAATTGCTCAATAACTTTTTGCCACAGGTAAATAATAGACATGTTACTCTCATGTTCAAAAAGTTCAAGAAATGAACACTAGATGGTGATACTACATCCAGAGTAGCGGTCAGTTATTAAGTCATTTGTCACATTTGTGTAACCCACTTTATCTCATTAACCAACACTATTATAAGTAATCCTGGGTCAGTTGGAGTAAAGACACAAACAAGCACAGTTTAGAGTGATTTGAGATCACTTCTAGGTTAATTTATTTAGAAACTTGCAAACAGATACAATATATCAAGTATTTTGCTGTGCCACTTCATTCTGAACAGTTTTTTTGGTCCCTGTCAATGGGGCTTTCTGTGTCTTAAAAGCAGTGTGCAGTATTTGAGATTTGTCTGTTTAGTTGAACCTGATTCTGCTGCATCATGTATGTATTGTACATGTTTAGGCTGCTGTACAGTAGTTCTCTCAGAAGGGTTTGCAAATTTACCCAAAAAAAAAAAAAACCCAAACACTTTGGTTTGAGTTACAGTTTGAACTTAATCCTGTTTAGTCAGCACACTGTCTCTTTTCTGGTGCCCAGTCCTTATTGGGTGTAATTTGATACGTAAAGTATTCTTTTTACTCTCATCACTGTGTTCCCTTTTGAGATTGACTTATGCATGCTTATGAACCAGAAAACCTTATTTTTCTGCAGAACAGTCAATTCCAGATATTTTAAAATACTAGAACTGCTGGAATTACATATATTGATAAGCACCAGTGGGTCATATTGACCCTCTAGACTCGATTTATTTCTGTTGGGGAATGATGCAACATAGTAAGACTATAGACTGTATTCTGCAATTGGAAAATGGAAATGTGTCCCCACTGCTATGAATACTGTGCTTTTAAGCAGTTTTTATTTGAATGTGTTAAGTCTGTTCAAATGTTATGCTACATACATTTAAGAAATGGTGAAAAGATGCACAAGTTTGAACATACTAATGATCAATTTGTATTGTCTAAAGTGCTATTGATATGCATTATTTATAAATCAATTGTGTCCACGTTACCATGGGAGCTGTGTTACTGAATGACAGTCTCCCTTCCTAGGCGTGGTACAGTAAGTTCTTCCTCTTATTCAGACAGTCTTTTGTGCTTTTGTCACAAGAGGCAGGAATAGAAGAAGGAACATTTGTTGTGTAAAAATGAATATTTACTACTTGTGATTCTATAATGATCTGCTATAATATTCACCACTATATCAAAGTGTTAATCACAGGAAGTATGCGCTCACAAAAAATTAATAATTTAATTGTCGGAGTTGTACAGGGCTACATGTTTAAGAACATTGTGTCTGTTTGAATCCCCAGAACTTATTGAGAATGTGAAGTTGATACATAAACCAGTGTCTTTGCAGCCGAGAGGACTGATCAACAAGGGAAACTGGTGCTATATCAACGCTGTATCCTTTCACTCTGCTTTTTGCTGCACCTTTTTTTAACCCTTCAACACTGTGTGAACACATGTATATGCTTGGCTGTGGGTAATATAACTAGCTCTTATATTACAGCTAAGCCAAATAGCACAAAGGACAAATGGGGTCAAGTGTTTTAAAAAATACTGTGCCATTAGGAAATGTAGTTTTTTGTCTTTGGCTGACACTTGCTGAGAAGTGAGTTTCAACTATGCCTGGAAATTTCCTCTGAAGCCAGGAAAATGCCATTTTTCTTTTTTAAGGAAAGCTTAAAACATACTATCAATGACTAATCCTGTTGGTGTTTTATGGAGACTGATTACAAATTTGATTTAGTTTGATTGGAAAAAAACAACTAGAACTTTAAAATTCAAGAGGTCTCAATTTTACGGGCTAGAAAATGACACCAGAGCTTTCATCAACTCAGAACTTATTCATCCATTGGTATCAAATTTGAAATATATAACAGCAGCTTGTCATTTAACTTTTCCTACACGCTGTGTTCCTCCCTGACTTTGAACATTCAGACCCTACAGGCCCTGATAGCGTGCCCTCCCATGTATCACCTGATGAAGTCCATTCCTCTGCATAATGAAACGCAGAGACCATGTACCTCCACACCCATGATGGACAACTTGTAAGTAGTATTTCTGCAAGTGGATATCAAATTGCTTAAATCTGTTTTGCAAAGCTATATCACCATTATTTCTTTGTCACTGACAGTGTAAGGCTGGTGAATGAGTTCAACAACATGCCTGTGCCATCTAAAGCCAAACAGCAAGGTGAGATGTTAGACAGCATGTCCAAAGACATTTGGTATGTTTTTCTGTCAGCGTCTCTGATGTTGCAGACCTGCCAACATGTACGCATTTTTCGTACTCGGCACACATTTTGACCCTTAAGTACGCTTGTACGATTCGCTGCTCTCTAGGTACGCATTTTGTTGCATGTTTCATTTTGCCGATTTCAGTTTCTATGCAATCTACATCTATGACGTTGATTCTGCCGCTGAGCCACAGCGTGTAAGTGGAGTGAAAAGCTTTCGGCCAATCAGAGTGCTGTATTTTAACCCTCCGCCCACCTCCCCCTCCTAGCGTGTTTAATTCAATTCAGTGCCTCAGGCAAGCCAGGCTGTCCGGATAACTGTACTTACCGTTGTATTCAGAGGTGTAGTGGTTAAAAAAGAGGTGGATAAACGCAATTTAGAGGTGGATAAACGCACTTTGGAGGTGCGTAAACGGCGTTTACGTGCGTTTAGCCTCCACTACATCCCTGGTTGTATTCTGAACATCTGAATTTACCGTTGTATTCTGAACATCTAAATTTACGGGAAGGAGCATGAGACAGGATGTCTCCAGGCTACAAGCCATGCACTCTTGCAAATACTCCCCACCCACCCCCCGAAACATAATGATATTAAAAATAAAAGGATGACAAGAAAAACATGTTCATAGTGTCAATAGGCTAGCCTATCACACCCGCCATCCTTCCCATTAGTTGGGGGAAGTTAGAAAAGTGGTGGAATGGCTAGAAAACTAGAAGGTTTTAGACAGGCCAGGTGCTGATTAACGTAAGATAAAGGTAACGGTTAGGCTATTTTTTAGCCTAATTGAATTTATGAACATAAATAATGACCTTCATAACAGGGAGTCCAGCTGGGACGAGCTCAGTTAATGATACATAGCATACAATAGGGCTATTTGCTAGGCCAATGTGATGGCAACTGACATAATGCAATTGTCACCCATGTCAACCTTTTAAAAGCCTATCTGAAAATATCTGACCCATGTTATTTATTTGCCTATAATCATGTCTCTGCCAGGCTTCAATCTTGTGCTTTTTTAGTAGTTGCTTTAGGCCTATTTAAAGTAGCTTTATGAGTAAATAATTATTTAGACTACATTTCCCTTCAGTAATCAGAAGAAGGCTATGTGTTAACCTGGTCTGACTCTCATCTTTAACACAGAAGTACTTAGGCCTATTTATAAGCTCACTCCACCTCCTATTGGCTAGACTAACAAAAATATATGGGCACAAAATATTGGACAGAATATAAGAAAACGTGTGTAGTTTCACTACACCTACAGCCAGGGTGTACTCATAACATTTCTTCAAGGTTGGCAGGTCTGATGTATGATTTGTAACTGTGTCCACAGCTGTTGGTGATAAGGTCATGAAAGACGTTCGCCCCGGTGTACCTTTTGAACCAACCTACATTTATAGACTTCTCACTCTCATCAAGTCAAGTCTCTCTGAGAAGGTAAACTTTGCTGCCTCTGGGTCGAAAACCTATTCACTGCAAAGCAATGTGTCAGGTGTTTTTTTGTTGTTTTTAATGATCACACTCTCTGAATACACGTCCTCTGGAACAGAAAGTGCTTAAAGGGAATGTCCTTGTTTTTCTTTTCAATACACATTTTTCTGTTTAGAATTTGACAACTCGTCTGAATAAAGGCAGTTCATGCGTTTCCCAGGCTGAGTCTATTCTGATTCAGTTTTAATGAATGAAACAAGAATACTCTGAATGAAATGGTTATCTTTTTATATTTTAATGAGGCTTACACTCATCCTGTCTCACTTGTAAAACATGCGTCCCTGTCTGTGTACCTTAATGAACGACTGTGTTTGCACATTCATGCGTGCACACAGTTTTATTTGACAGTAAGCATTCTTGGTAGAGTGTTCTAATTGGTGCTGATGTCCTGGTGCACCGCTCGCAGGGTCGACAAGAGGATGCGGAGGAGTATCTTGGCTTTACTCTCAACGGACTGCATGAGGAAATGCTGGCTTTGAAAAAACTAATCTCGCCTCAGGAAGAGAGTAAGCACCTTTTTTTTTACAACTATCCTATCAAAACCATATCACAAGGACGATAAGATCATTACAGAAAATGTTTAAATGAATTCATGTTTGCATATGATTGCTCTTCTCTGTGTTCTAAGTTAAATATGAATTGCATTACTTTCTGCATAATCAAACTGCAACTAAGTAGATTGAGCATCTATTGTTGAGTTCTTGAAATTTTGGTACTTGTTGGTTTTCAATTGGATTAAAAATAAAAAGATCACTGACCAGCTCTGTAACATGTATGCCAATGTATTATTTACTAAAGTGATAAAGATGCCATTGCAACTGAACAGGTGTGAACTCGTATCAGTTGAAGTGCTATTGAACTTCCTGCAACATGTAAACTGACATGGGATTCAGTAGAGGAGTTTATCTTACTTACTTCAAGGCCATTTGAAGTACTTTTATCATTTGGTCTCTAAAGGGTATTTTCTTTTGTGTTTTTTGAACAGAACCTCCCACACCGAACGGGCCGGAGTCCCAGCCAGGTGTGGAGGAAGACGTTGCTGATAAGGAGGAAGAAGGTAGTGAGGACGAATGGGAGCAAGTTGGCCCCAGAAACAAGACTTCCATCACTCGCCAAGCTGACTTTGTCCGCACACCCATCACTGACATATTTGGTGGACACATCAGGTACGTTGACAGTTCATTGTGAAGATGTGATTCAGAAATTAATTTTTATCTGAAGTAGAAACAATGAGCCATATGTATAGGAAGGAATTCTGAAGGCTGGTGAACTTGTGGACGTTTTTTTTGAGTATTTAATTTTTGCTCTAATAAGTTCACAAAGCACTCCATGATGCTGCACTCAAGTTGGATTTCCCAGTACAGTCTGTAGTATGCCACACTTTTCTACTACAAGAGAGGCGGTTAAAGGTTTTGCGTGTCACTAAAATCCACTGGCACTTTTCCATTTTAAATACTTGCTATTTTTCTCTTTTGCTCTAATACCGCGTCACCTTGGGATATGTTTAACACTTTCACAAAAATTCAAGCACTGGCATGATAGGTTATGATTAACAGAGCTACATACATTTACAAAAGAGAAATGGGCCAGTTTAAAACTGGTCCCAGTGTAAAGTGAACTCACTAATCAGCCCGCCAGTGATTGGCTTTTTCTGATAATACAATGCGTTTTTGCAAAGCATGTAAGTACATGCTATGTAAATACAGGGGCATAGATGAACCACTGTTTTAAATACTGTGCATTTAAGCAGTTTGTATTTAAATGTGTTCATTTGATAGTGTTTAGTCTGCTCCAGTGTTAAGCATTGCGCTACATACATTTACAAAAAACAAATTGTGTACAAGATGTAAAAGATGCACATGTTTGAACGAACTAATGATCTATTTGTGTTGTCAAATGTATATGTGATTAGATGCATTAGTTATAAATGTGTGTCCACGTTACCATGGGAGCTGTGTTACTGAATGACAGTCTCCCTTCCTAGGCGTGGTACAGTAAGTTCTTGCTCTTATTCAGACAGTCTCTTGTGCTTTTGTCACAAGAGGCAGGAATAGAAGAAGGAACATTTGATTTAGGAAATGATCTACTATAATATCCATTACTCTATCCCAGTTTTAATGACAAAGTATGCACTTACAAATAATACCGACATGGGTTTTCATTGGAGTTTATTTTTCTTTGTGCATAGTTTCTTAGAAATGTCATAACAGCTTTAGCTTCTTCTTGGTTATGGCTTCTGCTCCCGCTTAATACACCAACCTCGGGAGATAAGTCTTATCTTGATCAGTGCACCCTGTGTTGGTTACGCAGGTTCTGACTAAAAGTTTTTGACCTCTCTGTTCACTCTGGCATCACAAATCGGGTTTGCCACCAGCCAGCTCCAGCTTTTGTCCTGCTAGCACCACAGTCCTTCAAAATAACAGCCATTGTGGTCAGAAGTCTCGACAGCATGACGTGGGGCACACATTCACAAACAAAGGTCTTAACTTTCAGACAAATCAGAAAGAACCTGTGCGGGTGTAGCCTGCCTAAATAACATGTTCTATGAGGTTCTGGTCTGGCACAGTCATGGTTTACACTGGGCATACAATGTCTTAAAGGATTATTTTCTCAGAAATGGTTACAACCAGAGAGAAATGGAATACAGCAGTGTATGTTTTCAGTGTGGTGTGCACGCCCACTGAGCTTGGCTATAATAACCCCTGGGCTTTCTGTATGTTTGGTTTTTGAATTAGTGTTACTATTTGAAAGTTATTTCTCCTAATTAAAGTCTTTATAGCGTAAGCATTTGGCCATCAGAAGCAGCCAGAATATTAGATTTAGATTTTTTTCCTTTCAAATATTCCAGGTCAGATGTTGCAATCAGTATACGCTTACAAAATTTTGATGATTCCAGTGTTGACTGTTTAATCTTGAGAAGATACAGATGCAATTATATTAATACTATTTGTATAACAATTAGTAATTCACTAAAACAAGTAGCACTTACTAATTAAGGATCATAAAATTCAACATTTGTAGCAAAAAACGTATTTACACTGAGCAAAGCAAGTTCTGGAAATAAGTATATTGAATTATTTCGATATAACCTAATGAGTATTCCCTATAACCTAATTTGTTGTTTCTTCTAATATCTAACCTGGTGTTTGTTTCTTTGTCAGATCGGTGGTGTATCAACAAAACTCTAAAGAGTCGGCCACTCTGCAGCCTTTCTTCACCCTGCAGCTGGACATCCAGTCAGAGAAGATCCGCACTGTCCAGGAGGCTCTAGAAACCTTGGTGGCACGAGAGTCAGTCCAGGGTTACACCTCTAAAACCAAGCAGGAGGTATGAATAAAGCAAACTTTCAGGCTAAGTTTTAGTTAGTTAGTGTTGCATGTTATTAAATTACAAAAAAAAAATAAGGGATACTATTTTTGTATACTAGTTTTTCAAAGTTATATTTGGGAGTGTGCAGTAGGGCTGGGTAGCCTTCAAATATTTTCGATACTAATACCAATACCATGACTTCGATACTGGTAAACTATACTTTTTTCGATACCAATTTTATAAAACAAACATTATTGCACACACATTACAGCACAAATCTTTTTATTTATTTTTCAGCTCCTACTACGTGAGCCCCGTCTCTGTGCCTAACAGTTTTTCTTGCCTACGTCTGTGACGTGTAACGTTACACAGCCAATCATCATCATTATTTGATCTTGGTAGAAGCATGCTCCATGCTTATGTGGCTCGCTGACGCTGATGAGATTTGCTCCTTAGGTATTTAAACTGGGTATTGAATGATGAGGCATTTTTCGGTACTCGATACTTTAGAGGCAATTCGTTCAGGGCCTAAAAAGTATTAAATTCGGTACCCAGCCCTAGTGTGCAGAAATATTAGGTTTTCAAATAGATTTCTGATTTGATTTACTGTCATAGAAAAGTTTCTGTTCTTGGCATGTGCGCTGATGGTTTTACATAAAGACTAAGAGTAATGTTGGCTACACATTATAAAAGGCATACATCTTAAAACAATAAGGCATACATGTTATTTAAAAAAAAAAAATCGGAATTTGTGAATTTTCTTCACAAATATTCTTGTTATTTCCTTGGATCTGAGTACACAACACATCACAACTAGTGAAGAAAACACTTTGTTCGGTAAGTGAACGTTAAGTTGGAACTGGTGCAGGGAACATCTGCTCGACAGCTGTATAATGGGCATCTTTTTTTGTTTTTGTAACGATAAACCTATCGTTCTGTTCTTTGTCATTTCAGAGACGGTTAACTTGGTGTACAGCCTAGCTCTTGTCTTTTGTACTTTTAAAGCCCCAAAACCAAATGATTGATGAGTCACTACTTTGAAGGGCTCAGCCAGCTGTTCCGTTTCCAAGAAAATGATAACCACTTGTTCTGTACTTGTTTCCTGTTTTGTTTAGAATAGGTTTATAGGGTTTTATCTTAAGTCTACACTTACAAATAAACTCTTGTGAGTCTTTGAAAATTTAACTTTTTTTCCCTTGAATAATATTGTATAACTATCACAGAACCTTTTCTGACTGCAGACCTCTTTTTGTCCTCGTTCTCAGATTGAGATCAGTCGGAGGGTGACTCTGGAAGAGCTGCCTCCTGTGCTGGTGCTCCATCTCAAGAGATTTGTTTTTGAAAAGACTGGAGGCTGTCAGAAACTGACAAAGAACATTGATTACCCCGTTGACCTGGAAATCAGCAAAGGTATGGACCCACACACTACTACCAGACCGTGGACTCGTTGGTGTTTACAAATGTGTAATGTGTGCACCAAGTTCATGCACAGTGCTTGTGTATAGAAATGGATGATCCAATTTACCAGCACTGACCAAAGACGTACAACATAGAATTTGTGTTTGCATGCAGCGGGCAATCGTATTAAGAAAAATATATGAAAATATAGCATTTGTTAATTTGATGTCACCTAATCATGACAGCCCTATTGCATTTAAGATGCATGTGTACAGGATTCCTTGAAAATGGACAAAGCTATAAAACATGCATCAACATGTTACTCCATTTTAGCTGTAGATGATTAATTGGATGAGTTGGCCAAATTAACCTTGAGTCTGGAAAAAAAAATGCTTTCCCAGAGAAAGACTAATCTTTTTGATATTCAAAAAGACAGAGTGGTGTGTCTTTTTTTTCTCAAAGGGAACGGTCTATCTGCTCAACTTGTGGGAGTGACTCATGAAAATGACACACAACATTGTGACTGATCGAATCAGGTTGCAAAATCATTATCATGGCTGTAGACATCCTTGGAGGGATCGGGGTTCAGAATGAATCAAGAGAACAATGTTGCAGTGAAGTTTGTAAACCCCCATATGGTTTTTCTCCATTTTGTACAAAAACAGATTTGTAAAGAATTAAATTGTATCTATTATATTATGATGTACATTACACTTGCCGGGCAGCAGAACATGTGTGCAACACATTCTGTATTTATTTATAATTTAAGCAATGCTTTACATCTTCTTGGTCTAATTAGTGGATTTCCTTTCAGATCTCTTGTCCTCTGGAGTGCGGGGCAAAGTTGTGAAAGGCCAAAGAACTTACCGGCTCTTTGCAGGTGTGTTTGCGTTTTGTTGTTTATGTAGTTTCAGTCACATTGTTACATCTGCTTCAAGCAAGGCAGTGTTTCCACGGCGTCTTAAAAAGTCTTAAAGTCTACAATTTCAAAATCAAAATTTTAGGCCTTAAAAAGTCTTAAAATTGCTGAAGTATTGTGTTCTAGGTTTTAAATAATTTTAAACAGATCTTAATTTTCCTATGTCCATGCAACGCTACCTCATTATGCTAATTCTTTTAAATTCTGTAGTGTTATAGTTCTTTCTTTTGCTAATCCAAATATAATTTTGCTGTATTATGACTAAAAATGAGACCGCATGTAACTTATATTGCAGCCGATCAGCTTTCGTGTTATTGGTGCGAGTCTCTTTCGGATTGTACCTCAGACATAAAGCGGATTTTATTCTTCAGCTAGGGGGAAGTGCAAGTTTAGCGATACTTGGCTTGAAAAAAAACTGAATTTAGGGCTTAGTTGATGTTGTGATAAAGGTCTTAAATTGATTCATAATGGTTAGAAAAAGGTCTCAAAGTCTTAAATTTGACTTGGTGAAACCTGCAGCAACTCTGCAAGGTTGTAATTTTGTTGGTTTTGTAACATATTGTCACTGTGGGAATTGTTCATCCACCATGATGTGGCCCAAAATAGGGCTGAACGATTTGGGGAAAAATCTAATTGCGATTTTTCTGCCAGATATTGCGATAACGATTTGGTTTGCTATTATTATTATTATTATTATTATTATTATTATTATTATTATTATTATTATTAGAAGTTTAGCTAAAGTTCAATATTCACTCTATAACAGATAAAACATGTCATGGAGCATTATAACATGAGACACCATCAAAACGGCTCTATTTTCGTATGCAAGGATGAGAACATATTTATGAACTGCCATCAGTAAATGTTTATCTTTTAGTAAGCATGGAACATTGAACAATCAGACATAACATTTATTACAAAAGCTAAAGTTATAACAAAACAATACTAATAAAAAATATCAGTACTTTCCTGTAAACTGACATTTCTGATATGCTTCAGTTCAATAGCACCATCTACATATTGCACCTTCTACGATATTGTTCATTAAAGGAATACAAAATGAATGAAAAATCAACTGAAAATAGGACATTTCTGTAAAGAACCTGTAATATGTAAGATTGTTCCAGCATTTACCGTATGAAAAAAAAAAAACAGTAAATATAATAATGAAAAAAGGAATAAAAAATGTAAAACCAAATGTTACATCAAACATTGAACTAAATATTGCGCATTCCATTAATCACGGTCTTCACGATTAGCTAATCGCATTTTTTCAAATCGCGATTTTGATTTGGAAATGATCAATCGTTCAGCCCCAGCATTACGTGATTACGTGTTTGTTTTTTTTAATTTTTTTTTTTTTTTTTTGGAATAAGCTTTTGTTTTCCAAGAAATAGTTCATCCAGCTGGAGCAAAAGCCGTTAGTAATTAATCGATGAATCATCAATTGAGTTCTGTCCCTCAAGCATCACCAGCAAATGAGCGACACCCAGTGACCCACCCACGCTTGTTTTCATGTGTGAAAAGACCTGTAGTCATGAGTATGACTCCTACTGGTCACAGCACACTGGTTTAATTCACGTGTCAACTCGGGCAAGATGATTTTATTTTGGTTTATAGAATCATTTAAAGAATCATTTTTCTAGGTATCCATTATGTAAGCTACATTGTACAGCGTTGTAGGTAAATCTAAAAACAGCGCATAGTAAAATAAAGACACTGCAGTGCCCAACATTGAAGTAATGCATGATAATGACTTAAATAATGTCTTTTCCCCCCTGTCGCTTAACCAGTTGTCTATCACCACGGGAACAGCGCGACAGGCGGCCATTACACCACAGATGTCTTCCACATTGGTCTTAACGGCTGGCTGCGCATTGACGACCAGGCAGTGAAGGTCATCAACCAGTACCAGGTGGTGAAGCAGACTGCAGAGCGCACCGCCTACCTGCTGTACTACCGCCGCGTCGACCTGCTGTAGACACACACATACACACGCATCCCGATATACATGCAAGATTACCCGAATATATTCACACACACACACACACACACACACACACACACACACACACACACACCACACATGCTCCAAATGCACTCGTTGACAGGACATTACATCTACACATGACACAAACACACACACCACTAATGAACAGGAACACTGCCCAACTTGTCCTCTTGCGAGATTTTCCTCCTCTTCCCTCCTGTCCCCGCTTTCCTGAGAACCAGCTTTTCCAACACCTTTTTTCCTTGTCTCTCTTTTCTTTTTGGAGGAAGAGAAACAAGCTGCATTCACTAAGATTTCCCTGTGACTGCTCTCTCTCCTCTGTGCACCACTGCTGTTTTTTGTTTCGTCCTTTTTTTTTGTTTTTACTTTTAAAGCGGCGAGTAAAGGACTGTTGAATAGACAGAGGTGGGGTTGGGGTTACATGTTAGGACCTGAGACTCACCTCTGACTGAGCCCACAGCTCGGCTCGGATAGCAAACCGTGGACTCACACAGGAAGAACTATCTACCACAGGCTGCAAGTGGACCGTCGGGGTAATTTCTCTTGCTTGAATTACCTTTTTTAAGGAAATTACCTAGAAATATCAGTGTTTGCCTTTTAGTAAAGGAGTACTGTTGGCCTAATGAATTTGAAGCAGTTTAAAAGCCTATTTGAATTTGCCCTTGTGCATTGAAAAGGCCCAGCACCAGCATTATCATGAGTCTCTCCTCCCAATGCCAGATTGTCTTCTTAGCCACCAACACAAACAACTCCTCCATGTCCTCACTTTTACGATGCTTTTAAATCTAGGTACAACTTGAGCCATCAACAGGAAAAAAAAGAAAAGTGGTACATTGAGAACCGAACAGCTTCCTTGTTTGAGAGATCCTTGTTGTGGTTTATGGGTTTAGATTTAGAAAGACTATCTAAAAAAAAATATTAATGCGCTTTAGAATTTAATAACAAATATGCTTCTGTGCACAAAGTATAAACTGATAAATGATTACGATATGACAGGCAAATGCATATTTTGCAAATATTTAGATTAAAATGTAAAAAAGAAAAATACTAAAAATATAAAATCAAACTGACTGAGAACTTGTTTGGGTCCTAAAGGACTAGGCTAGTTTTTTGACTCAGTTATTGCACTGGAGAGATGGCAACCAATCAAGACAGATTCCACCGCAAAACCTGCCCTTGTTTACTTTGTAAATTTCCTTCTCTATCATTTGTTTTTTTTTGTCTTGTCTAAAGGTTCCACCTGTGTATAGGTGGCTTATCAGTGTAGTTTTGAGCCACACCACCCCTCTTACCCCCCAACTCAGCAGAAAGCGGGGGCTGCCTTAGGTTCAATGTGTGATGTTTTTCCACTCAGTGTACAAGTCTAACCCTAATCAGGCGCCAACAGCAAGTCTAATGTCTGTGAAGAGTTAGGGGAATGTACCTGACACCTATGTATTTACTCTTTTGTGGCTCAGCATTTCCTCCTAGTCGAGGGAAACTGAGTGTTGAGGGAAGTGGGACTACATCTGTGCTAAGCTCTGCAAAAAACCCCGGACGTGTGCACAAAAGGAGATAGTGTTTGCTTTTGTTGAAGATATTGATTTTTTTTTTTCTTTTTTGGATCATTAATTGATTGTGATGATTTTTGTTTGAGTTACTAAAAGATGTTAGTTTTTTTCTTTGTCATTGATCATTTATTGGATGTCCCCATGCTCTCGCTCCCTTCAGAAAAAATATGCTTGCATTTGAATTGGTGTTTGAAAATAAATTACACAGGCTAAAGCACAACAATGAATAAAATTAAACTAGTTCTTTGCTTGATATTTATTTCCATTTTTGTCATTTTTTCTTTTCATATTTAATTTTTTTCCACTCGAGACCCATTTCATTCCAACCACCAGTGTCAGAATCTCAGTATTAAAACTTCACAAAATGTAATCAGCTCAAGTATTTCTACATGATTTAGTCCTGTGTACTATAACCCACAAAAGTCCTCCTTTTTGTCTCACACATAGTTAATTAAAACAAGGTACACAGGTGAGAAGGTGGTTGTCCCACATTTCCCTGCTTCAGAATGGTACTTGATTGTAAGTTTACAAAGACTGATTCATTCTTTCAATTTGAAATAAAATGTAAGTCTATTTTACAAAATTTTATAATTTCACATTGGATTAAAATTATGTTAAGCCTCTATGTAGTATAACATCATTATGTGGTGCATAGTCTCAATTGACTTGTGGGTTTCAAAGTCCGAAACCTTCCACAGGTAAACCAAAGGAAACGATATAGGCCCTACTGCCTTTCCTCCAATATATATATATATTCAGATTTTCTTTTGCCTTCTCCATTTGAGGTCTTGTTGCCATGTACACGACTCATTCCACACAGGAAACTGAGGCATGCCGTTTAAGATGGTCAATACATCTTCTGACTTAAATGATCAGTTGTGCTGCTGACTTTGTAGTCATTTCTGCACAAATTGTGACATTGTTGATTTTCTTTCCCCTTTTGAAGAATGTTTGGGAGTTTGGACTTTGAACGGACACCCTGAGCTTTCTGTTGTATAGTTTTATCTCAGTCTGTCATGGCTGGTCAGGAAATGTGCTGGTGAAATGCTTCAATAATGTCTCTCTTTTCAGTGTGTGCTCCTAACACTATTGTCTGCTGGGAATTGTTGGGATATTGACCTTTTAAAAAAAGATCTTTACTGTCTTTTAATTTTAAGCCTCCAGCATTCTATTTTGTTAATTGTTCAAATAAAGGATTGTGCAAAAAGCAGTTTGCTAATGAAGTGTAGTCAGAAGACTACTTGGCTTTCTTATAATACAGTAAATACTGAAAACATCTGCAGTCTCTCCGCCCTGGACTGGCCAACAGAACAATGTGCACAATAAACCAAAACAACAAAACGATCCACTGAGTCTTGGTCTACCACACACTGTTAATTGGTCTCTTGTTCCTGCATGTCAACATATACTATGTGTAGTATTTGTAGTATGTTGTATCTCCCCTACCTGTGGTCTAGCTGGCTGCCTCAGTGCCCACACTGCTCTCTTTAGGGCCGTGGCTGAGCTCGCCTCTGTTTGCTTTAATGGGAAGCAGAACCCATCATTGAAAAATTTGCTGTGTAAGGTTTTTCTGCCCTTTAGTATTCCTTACTATTTATTCCTTCCTTACTATAGCTCGGCCGTCCACTGAAATGTGGATTTGCACTCAAACTTACAATCAACGTATTTTCCTTGTTAATGTCAAAGTAACAACAAGAGATCTTTTTTTACAGGCCCACAGCCTGAAGGGCAAATTACATGTTTGAACACCCACTGATAGACCACCTATACTCGCAAGTGTGTCCTTCAGCGTGTATGTGAGTGTGTGTCTGTCTTCTCCCCACAGGCCTTTTTAAGGCTCTTGAGTGGTTAAGTGCATAGGACATATTTTTCAACACAAGCAAGTCATTATAATGGTCATAGTATTGCAGCATCTACAGAGACATACTGTAGAACAAATAACAGATGGGGTTACTTTTCTGCAATATGAGCTTGTTATTGTGCCATTTAGATACTTGAGTGGAGATGACCAACCCAGCCAGTCAAAGCACATGCAGCAGCAGTTGAGAACAATAGGGCCTTGGCACATCTGTGTGCCTATCTGCGCCACAACCAATATGAGTAATGTTAATATGAGTCATGTCAATGCACTATGCGTTCCTGCATGATGTTACTTCTGTTGACGTTTCAAGTAAATTCAAAACGGAGCAAGCTCACCCCTCCCCTCGTGTTTCCCACTCCCCCAACCATCTTGTCGGTGATTGGCTGGAACGTGTTTATTGTATTTTGGTGCCTATCCTGTGCCTCTAGTGTTTACGACCCCTGTGTTGTCTCCCGAGACCAGGCTTTTTCACAGTGTATTCAGGGGGCAGCCAGCTAGCCGATCAAGGAGAGATGCCTACGATTTGAGACAAAAATGAAATTGCGCTGAAACCATGCAGGAACGCATAGTGCACCTTTTAATAGACAGGAGACAGCCATTAAGCCATGTACCTAACCAAGCAGAAACAACTACACCTCAATATTGAGACCGTAGCGTGGGGGAGCCTTGAGATCCAGCTCATCTAATGGCTGATCGATGCAGATTAAAAAACGATGAAGTCAATAATAGAATTTTTACCCTATTTAAATAGTTTTTAGTGGAAACTTTAAATCATTCTTGTTCCATGAAGAAAGTGGTTCACACCCAAATGTGGCCCAAGATAAATATGAAGGGTCACAAGATGATTACATTGATGTTGTTGAAATTATGTTATTTCTAACTGACTTAATTCTCATTTTTGCTTCCCCTGTGTGAAGTACTGAATGCTTTAACCTGTTAAGGTCTATACAAATGATTTAGATTAAACAACGTAGGAAGGAAAAATCACTCCTTGCTGCTTCTGTCTGAACGGGTCACAAGAAGATACAGTATTGCTTTATTTTAACAGGTTGCCAACCAAAAAAGCTCAGGAGCCACTGTGTTAAGGGGATAAAAAGGCTTAAACAGTGTTACTGATATACATTACTGACTCTTTCCCTCTGCGTACTATAAATTGCTGTTAACTTTTGCCATGACTCTTGGCTCGGAAGTTTCTTGGTGAAACAACTTGCCTTGAAGCTGGAATGCCTGGCATGTACTCCATCTGTGCCAGTCCTCCATTCAAGATGTTACAAACCACTAAAGCTACAATGGACTTTGCAGGGTTCTCGCCTTGTGTGCTCACATTTGACTTGATCTGGCCTTCCACCACCTTTTTATCCTCATAGGAGTGATCTTTGCGCATTTCCTGTTCCTTTATGATCCACACGCTGGTTTGTTTTTATAATCAGCCTCGTACACCATATGGTCTCTTCATTTATTCTCCCCCAGTTTTTCCTTCTCTGTATCTGTTTTCGTGCATCTTGTTTAGAGGTCCACCAGCACTCCACAGTTTCTAAGGAAAGTAAACATGGCAACCAGAATTTCAAGGCCCCCCACAAGTCCCCTGTCCAAATAAACCAGCTCTCGGTTTTGTGTATGGAGAACAGTACTTGTGTGGGGGGGGGGCGCATGGGGCTTCTCCTTGAGCTTCACAAAAAGAAAAAAACTAGGGTCCCCACCTGCTTCAGATTATAGACTGTCAAAAAGTAAACAAGAAGAGGATGTTTGAATTGTGTAATCCTTCTGTTGTCTTCAACTGAGACTAATGCAATCCAGTTTGCATTTGGCCTGCTATGAATTATGTATCTAGGTTGATGCAGCTGAATAACACTTCTGAGAAGAAAACCCTCGTCCCTTGGATATTTAAATACAGTCACCAAATATGAGTAACGCGATAACAAACCTTCGTCACAAGGGGCTGCTCAGAATCAGGAAATGCAGATTTTGAGATTTTGTTAGAGTATCTTAAAAAAGATTTCTGAAAATCCACTTAAGTCACAATATTAGTACAAGAAAGGTCAAAATGTACTTGTGATTCTGATTTACAGTGTACATCAGTAAGACAGGATGTTAATAAGTTGAATGCCAGAGTTCAGAGAGCCAAACTCAGGCAGTACAGAAAGAAGTGACTGGGATATTAAATAATCAAGGCACACCTGCAATCAGATGATCAGAAACCTGGATTCTGTGATGATCATGTACAGTATACACAGGTACATAAAGAACAAGGCTTCTTATGTTTCATGTACATGTCTGAAAACAGAATTTTGTGTAAGGAGTAAAATGATATCACACGTATTTCCTACATCTGGATGGGTTCATGTTTGGATTATCGATCTGTAAAGGTAGCTGCAGCCAATTCTAATGCGTAATTACTGAGGCCGATGGCTATTTGTCAATTCTGGAGAACACTTGCCCAATAGTGTTCTCATATTGTTTAAAGAAAATGCCCCTGGTCTGCATTAGACTTCTGGATTAATCAAAGTATCACCATAGCTCTAGATTGGTATCCCTGCAATCCCATACAGAAAAGGCCCTTTTTAGCTGAGGGAAGCCAAAAGTAGACTATAAAATATTTCCAGGCAGTGTGCTTTGTAACATAGATGAACACCATGAGGTCATTCTATGAGCTTGATCTTTATCTTTTCTTGTCTCAGAAATGATATTTTCCTGTGAACATCTTGCTTCAGACCGAAGCCACCGTTGCTACCATCTCTGCAGGACATTTAAGAAAGCGAGCAGATGCATGATGGGCCAGACTTCCTGTTAAACATGTATTTTGACTGAGTGCAGAACCAGAACTGCACTCAAACTGGCATTCCTTCTGAGTGACCGTGCTCTTGCAAATATCTGAGATGTTAGACAGAAATCAAGTTCATGATGGAAAAAAACTATTTGGGTAATAAAACACCCGTCATAACACGTGATGAACCCTGTTTTCAAAGGAGATCCTTGTTTGCCTCTTTGTCCTCTCGAACTATCCTATAATCATGTGAAGTGTTTTAATACTGTATGTACTGATAACACTTTCATGTGATAAAAGTAATGTATAGTTAGTAGCTCTTAAATGTTTTTTATATCACGTTCCCTAAAACATATCAATGGTGACTTTCAAATTTGATTGACACATGACGTAAAATATGTCATGCAGGACAAGTTTTTGCAGGGTTTGCTCCAGAAAACCTATAAAAGCTGATTTCCCTTGAATGGCACATCTACAACCAGTGACATTAAGTCTACAGAATGTATGTAAGATGCAAAATGGTGTTTCCATGTGGATGCGTTTATGTTGAGATAATCAAGCTGTCACCAACTCAAAACCCATCAGGATCTGATGTTTTGTTGTGTTTGGTTGGAATGAAAAGCTGGATAAAAATCTGGTTACATTATGACAGAAATGGCCTTCTAACTGCTTGATTGGTCTTTTGAGTGTATCACAAGTAGTAACACTATTTTATCCCCTAAATTACAAATATTCGTACCACTTTCAAATAAGGCACCCTTTGTGAAGTTGTAAAGTGTTAACTAATGGCTTTATTATTAGTTAATAAACCATTTACTATTTTTTCTAGATTAGTTATAAGCCATTCATGAGAAGAAAACCAGATTGTGGAAGCTCCCTTTTGACCACTAGAAAAGCGGTTGATCTGGAACAAACCCCAGTTATTAACCTCCTAACAACCCCAGACTTGATGATTACAACCCTTAAAGCAACACTAGAGCACTTTTCCCGCTTCTGTCCCCCTACAGGTTGGAAGAGGAATTGTCCATTACATTACATTATGCAAGTTTGCCAGATCGGGTAGCGGATCTGTAGTTCGAATGAGACATAATGAGATTTTACGACCGCGGTAATGGACAATTCCGCTTCCAAAAGTGCTCTAGTGTTGCTTTAATGACTTGTTCACTTCAACAGACTTAACCCTAGTGTTGTCCTCGGGTCAAATTTGACCCGTTTTCAAAGTTTTTATATCAGAAATATGGGGTTCTTACATCCAAATTGCCCCAAAATAACTTGGATGCATGCATGTACGTTGTATGGAACCCATACAACATATACATTCATGCATTCATGTTCTTCGCAGGTAAAATTATTAATTACTTCCATTGAATTTTGTTTCAATTTGGTTGATTTATTTAATGTCATGGCTTTTGAAAAAAAAAAGAGATTAAATGGTTTCAAAACAGCATCCCGACCAAACTTTGACATAAACCAGTCTGTGATTCACTCAACATCCTCTGATCTTAACTATTGTATTATTAGTCAAAATAATTCGTAATATCTGCTTTTTTATCAAACTCAAAAATTTGGTATATCATTTTATTAGGTTTATTGACCATGCATTAAAAAAAAGGGTTGAAAAGAGGGATAAAAACGTTTAAAAAAGCGCCAAAAGCATAAAAAAAACGTCAAAAAAGTCCCAAACAAAGCACATTTTTCAATTTTGACCCGGAATGACACTACATTACATGTCATTTAGTTGACGCCTTTATCCAAAGCAGCTTACAATTGCTATATATGTCAGAGGTCGCACAGGATAGGCACCAACAGTAACCATTCCTTTAAATGTAGTTCGAGTGATTTGAGTTCTCCCTGTCCACTGCTGCCCCTGTTCAGTCTGTTGTGATGTTCGAAGCGTCTATGTAGCTGGTTGTTGTGAAGGTATATATCTACTGTCACTTAAACGTGATTCAGTGATGGTGATCTAACTGGCTGCCGCTGAGTTGTCTGACAGCTCGCTGATTTACAATATTTGTAGTTTTCTTCCTATTAGGCTGCTCGTCAGCGTGCGCACACTGCGCGCGCCATGCCAAGAACATAGTAGCCTCCTTCAGGGAGGCTGGTGAGTGGGGGAGTTAGGAGAGACAGTCAGTCATTTTTTCCTCTAGTCCTGAGGGGTCTCCTTCTCTAGCCTATATAAGGCACTGTGAGCTGCTCAGGAGTTCCACAGCTCCTGTGTGCTTCAGGAACACCGCCAACAAGCAGCAGCTCGCTCCTCTCACAAGGGAATAATACCTACAGCTCTCCAGCGCGCAGAGGAAACTGCTCCGAAATAGTCAACTGGATACAAAGTGAGAAAGATAGAGGTGAGCAAGATGAGACATTACACACATGTATTTGCAATGTATTGTGTTTCAGGTACGCTGTGGTACCAGGGATTTTTACTGTAGATGGGCTCTGACTGATCTCAAGTTTTTTTTTTAGATTTATTGATTTACTCAGTATGACATTATGAACTTATGACACGAGCACTTCTCTGATAATTTCGGTTGTGCGTTACGAACCATACAAACCTGTTGGCAAGACACTGCCATTCATTGTGAGTCTGCAGCTTCACTGAGCAAATGCGAATGGGAGAGCAGTAGCTACAATGATGAAAAATATAAATATACATGAATAACTTAAAATCCAAAGTATTTAAAAATGTAACGCTAGATTTTAAGATTTTAATACAATAAAACCCATACATCACAAAAACACACGTTTTAGAGTTCTAGGGTCAAACCACTAGTGTAGTGCCAATCTTTAAAGGGCATGAAAAAGCGAGAGACCATCTATGAAAATGTACTGTGTAGATCTAAATCAGACAATTTATATGGTGCCATGAGTTGTGTTTACATTCAACCTCATGGTGAGGTGGACAGGTCAGCCATTCTTTGAGTCCCCATAGACAACATGTAGATACGTTTGTGTGTGTCCGAGTCATCTGCTTTGTCTGTCACTCTCCTATAAAATTCATGAGAGCCATGAGAAGGGCCCAGACAGACTAGTTGATAGAGGTTCAGTGTGAAAAAGTTTGGGGGGGGGGGCACAGGGAGAGGAGAAGGGTGTGGTGCCTGAGCTGGCACAGCAGGTTGACACAGAGCCGGTGCCAGACCTCAAGCCGTCTTTTCAGCCAGAGGGAAAGAGGTGAAGGGATTCAAGGAGGAGAGCAACCAGTGCAAGCTGGAGCTTGGTTTATTTTGTCTTTCTTCTCCGATCACACTGACTCTTCTCTCTTTAAAAAACTTTGTGACTCTGATATTTGGGTTCAGAGGGAGGTCAGGTGTATGGTCAGTTACAGAATATTGCCCCTCGACAGGTCAGGAATGCAGCGTTCAGCAGAGTGAAAGCTTGTCAAGCTGAACTCAGGTCTCCCTCCTCAGTGTCCCGCCCTGCTGCTCACTTTGGTTAGATAATAATCAGTCAAAAAAGGTAGATAGTATTTCGCAGTTTAAGGTGCAGCAAGCCCAACGCGAGTCAGTGTTATATTTACTGATAAAGCTTATATGCTCTTTATAACAGGTACTATTAAAGCTATATTATTACTGGGTCGAAAGACTGAATTAAACAATGCTAATCAGGCTGTGAGGGTTAAATAAACTCAGTCCTGATTGCTCAAATTCATTTATACAAAGTTTATCTTTTGGATACAGAAGCCAACTAGTTGGTTAATTGTGATACAGTTCATGCTGTTTTTTGTGTCCGTGCGAAAATATTTGACGCTGTTCAAAATAAGATAATGGGATAGTTGCACACTCAGAAATTTTGGTTGGTGATTGTGAGGATCACTCACAAAGTAGTATGTCACAATAGATTGCACATTATACTGACAGTATCATGATGTAGTCAGTCTGAAGTCTGAAGTTCTAAAAAGTCCAGAGTTGAGGGATGAGTTGAGTTGAGCCTCAGCATCACAACAGACTGTGTGCCAGTATCAGTTACAACATCACACAATACAAGTGGAAGAATGAAGAATTATACATTTCCATATCAAAATTTTTCCCAAAAACTTGGTTACATAAAGTGACTCCTACATTAGTTTAGTAATTTGTACGCCTATATTTTGTAATCTGCACTCTGCTGTGTTGACTCACACAGTGTGGAAAGACTTATTAAATGTTTCCTCACTGCAGGTTGTGTCTGGGACTTCACACACAATCTGCTGTCTGCTGCAGTCTGAAAGTCGAAACCCTGACAGCTGGAAGTGTCAGAATGACCTGTGCTGCCATGACCTGGCTCCCTGTCCTCTCCCTCTCCCTCCTGCTGTTGTGCGTCAGGGACTCAGCTTCCCTCTTCCTGCCCGACTCCAATGAGCTCAGGCAGCTGCTGAGCCGCTACGAGGAGGAAGCGGACCAGAACGGCACCAGAAACACAGCTGGCAACAGGACCCGACGAGCCATCCGCTGGTCGGACCGTGAGGAGATCCTCCAGCTGCACAACAAGCTGAGGGGCGCCGTCTACCCCACTGCCTCGAACATGGAGTACATGGTGAGACATGTCCCATCACCCCAATTACCTATTTTTCTATTATTCCCTAAAAGTTATTCTAAGATTATTCTAAAAGGTATCAATTATAATCTTTAGCTTTACCTCACAAAGAACGTCATTTTAATGTGTCAGCAACCTCTGAAATGCGGCTGGTGATTAGCGTTTAAAAGTTGTATTCTGCCTAGAAAAGCAGCGTTGCTGTAATAAAGAAAAAAAACAGCCTTTTCTATCTGCTGGAAACATGCAGTAATGATGGTGAACTGTTGCCAGCCTGCTGTGCTGCTCTTTTACAAGGAGGATAATAATCCTGACTCTGTTCTACCTGCAAACAGCTCAGAGAAGACGGGAGAGCGAAAGAGGGCTGGGTCAAAGGAGGACAGAGAGAATAAGGCTAGAAAGGAAAAATCATGGGACGACGTGCAACATGAATGGGTAAAGGAGGAGAGGGATTATTGTTGAGATGCACAGGAGGTTACTGAAAACCATGAGCTCCATTAAGTTGAAAGAGGCAGTGATGGCCTGTGTTTCTCTGGAGTGCGGTTATAGCTGGGAAGGAAAGTGTCTGAAGATTTACTCTGCCCAGTGCTCTCTCAAATTCCAGTGAACAGGCAGTGTGTGTTTGTGCTAGTGTATGGGTGTTTGGGGTTACAGTGGTGTCTGTGTGTGCAAGTTTTAGCGACCACCAAAAGGCTGGAAATTTACTGAGGAGATGTGCTTTGAGGGGCTGTGCTGTATGAAGTACCTCCCTCCCTTCATAGTGCTATCCCTCCACGGCGGGAATCAGGTGTCTTCTCCGCTTTCCACCCTCCTCTCCACTGCTATAAAGAAACCCACTCAGGAAATGTGGATAATTCAGCTGGGATAGCTGGAGATTTGTAGTGGACCAGTGCCAAGCGCCAGCTGCCCTACTCAAATGTCACCATCAAAGGTTAATGTTGTACTTCAGTACTCAGTTTCAGCTCACTGGAGTGGGAAGGAAGGAAGTACAGGAGTAGAGGCCTTGAACAAGTTGCGGTTAGGTATCTACTCAGTCAGAGTCAGAACAAGATGTGGATTATAATGCTTTATATTGTAGCACATGCAGCAGGTGATTGTCGCAAAGTCTTCCCATTGGTGTCTAAAAATAAGTGAATTCCTTGTGAAAAACTTGTTTTACTTTATGTGTGCAGGTTTGGGATGATGAGTTGGAGCGGTCCGCCACTCACTGGGCAGAGCAGTGTCAGTGGGACCATGGACCTCAGGACCTGCTCATGTCTATTGGACAAAACCTGGCTGTTCACTGGGGAAGGTGAGATGCAATAACACACATAGTCTGTCTGCTATGTTATGCATAAAAAACTGAGACTTTATCCGTGTTTGTTTTGATTATTAATAGCGGGTGAAAATGAAATCAGATTTTATAAATACCATTACTAGTACTAAGGCTTTTATTAATTCGGTACCAAAATCAAAACAATATTTTTGGAGAAATATAAACATGTTTTTTCAGAAAACATTTTAATTTATTTATCACTCGCACTTCCTTAAATTTATAAAAGGTTCATACATTTCAACAGTAGCAAATAGCTTTATTATTGGTTAATGAATAATTTACTAATGCTTAACATATTAGTTAAAAGACATACGATTATAAGACCACAGTCTTAGTCCCTTTTAGTTGATATAACTGCAGTTATGCAATTTATTGGTAAATGCTTAATAAGCTGATAATTAATAGATTCTGGTCCAGATCCTCTGGAGTCCTTTTGCAGAAGCTGATATGGGAAAATGTTAAATATAATACCTGCTTAGCATAAGCATGTCAGCATTTTCACCATAACCTATGTTGACGTAAGCATTTAACTCAAAGCACCGTTGTGCCCATGTACAGCCTTACAGAGCTCCCAATGCCAGTACCATTTCCAAGTTTGTATCAGACATTTTACAGGAATCGAAATTATGCACAGTGAGAAAATTGTCTTCACGGATCACAACAACAGTTTATATATCCACATTCCTGTTTGGCTTACGTTTTCCCCTTTTTTGAATGAGTACAGACTACCGCCATCTGCTGGTATGGAGAGTTATTTCCTTGCACGCATGCGCAGACCGTACGTGGTATTTGGCTGTCGACTGTAGTCTCTGCGGTGTGTTCCAGTGCTAATTTTTGGCCTAGACAAAAGGCGACATGAGGCGACGCCACACGTTTTCGATACTCGATGCCACATACAGATTTCGGTACCAAAAAGTATTAAGCTTTGATACCCAGGCTGCACAAACAGTAGTTTAGCGTTATTCTGTCCCATAATCAGCAAGTCATACAGACTTTCTATGTACTTCTTTCTTTCTTTATTCCCTATTTCTATATTTTCTGAGCTGTCAATGCTGCATAGGAAGTTGTTTCCTGTAAACTACAGTGATTAGTGCTGCTCCTTAAAACACCAGACACCAGACACAGTAGGCCTGTGCATGACAGTGTATCGCTGTCCCAGCAGGTGTCCTTCCAGTAATCTGTCCCTATTCACAACCGCGTTCCTCCCTCCACATTCCCTTCTTTTCTTTCTGTGCCAGCAAACCCTGATATGTCTTTTTTCCACTCCCCCTCTATTCTCTCCATTTATAAGCTCAGCACTTTTCAATACCGTAAAAAGAGATGTTTATAACAAGAGCTTGAACAGATTTGTTAGGCTGTGGAGCCATGTTTAGGTTTGCACTGATTCCTTTTTTTCAACCTGATTTGATTTCCCCTGTTATGGCGGGGGAACAGACTGCTGTTCTGTGTGCCAGGTCAAATTCAGACTCATCATTTGAGGCCTGAAGGGAGGAGGAGGGGCAGTGAGGTTCATGCAGTGTTTCTCATGTCTAGCCAAAGCAGCTGGCAGCTCCCTCAGATATTTCCCTTTTGCCCTTGGTAACTGGATGGCCCTGTGACTGAGCCTACTGTTTGTCTGTGTGTGTGTGTGTGTGTGTGTGTGTTTGTGTGTTTGTGTGTGTGTGTGTGTGTGTGTGTGCATGTGGGCCCTACAGATACCGCTCTCCTGCCTTCCATGTCCAGGCCTGGTACGATGAGGTGAAAGACTACACCTATCCCTACCCCCAGGAGTGCAATCCCTGGTGTCCAGATCACTGCTCCGGGCCCATGTGCACCCATTACACCCAGGTGAGATGAATTAAAAAATAGAAAAAATTTAAGATTAAAATAGGTTAAAGGGAAACACTTGTGTCAGTGGGGGCTGAAGACTACAAATATGAAAATTACCTCTGTAAAGCGCTCCTCATCTCTGCTTGAGGCTAGCAGTTCGAGCTCGAGTACAGCTACTAGTATATTAATGACACCAATATGTCAATATATATGACACCAGAATCTCCAACCAAACTGGCAGTGATTGTGTTGCATTGTGGGTAATGTAGGTGCCATGTTTTGACAAGAAAAAAATGTATGGAATAAAAAAAGATGATATCTCTGGTTCTGCTGCATTGTATTTTGCGCTACCCATCGTGAATCTGACAATTTTATAGAAGTGCAATGCTAAATCGGTGTTGTACTCCCTTAACAAACCACTTGGCTGTGAGCTATACGCTTACTCTCAATCTGATCAGTTACTGCAAGAAGCTGAAACATTAGGCACCCAGTGTGGTAGGTGTTATTTCTGTTTAAAGTATATTTTTTTAACTTCCTTTTGAAGCGTCTAATGTAATGTCTGCTATAGTCATTATAAAATCTGTTTAGTATCAAGTCATGCTCCTTCTTTTATCTGTAATTTCGAACATATTTCACTTGACAGGTGTTGCTGGGATACAACATGTGGTGTGCACCCTGTATGCTATTTCACAGTATTTATGGGCAGAGTTGTGGAGGGACTGAGGGGTTAAATGACAGGCATGAATATAGTAACGTGTAGACAGTGAAGGATAAATAGAAAATCAGATGCAAGTAGACAGAAAGAGGAGTTGAAGAGTGGATGTGAAAATCAAGAAATCAATCAAAAGAAAACAGAAATGGGTGAGCTGGCCACCTCTTCCCCTAGACTTTACTTTGTAGCTGCTGGGATGAGTTTACAGAAACATCCATAGTCCTCTCAGTGCCTTTACTCTGAAACCTGATCACTGCCATCTGGTAGTCATTTCCAGACACACCAGACACCCCTCACTGCTTGACCTGGATTCTTCTGAAGATGCTGCAGAGAGGCGACAGTGCCAGATCTAAGCATCATCATCACCTTGTCTCTGTCCTTTATTTGTTGAAAGTGTTGATGTACCTGCAGTCTAGGCAGTCCTACTCCATAACTACCTCTGCATAGAAATGCTAGACCCTCTGAGTTAGAGAGTTCATTGAGCTGAACTACCAGCACTCAGCACACATCAGTCTGTGTGCTGACTCACTGCTTCCAGTGGCTTCTAACTGTACCAGGAAAAAAGATGAACATTCCTGAGGAGGGAGAGTGCACATGTTTCAGAGTTTGGGAGGAAAGTAAGGAGGAGTTATGGAACATGCTGTGTTGTATTTGCCGTCAAATGGCACATCATTCATCTGAAACACCACTGCAGCAGCTTTCTGTTTAATAAGGCGTTTTATTCTACCATGGACAGTTTTGAGCCCACGCTGACTTCTGGTTTCTTTAGAGTTAAGATATTAAAAACTGCAATTTCCCCACTTCTATCAGGATGATGACAATGATCATTATTGTGTCACAGAGGGCAAACTGGGTTCACACAAGACATGCATCTGACTGAGACAGAATAACAAGACCGGAACACTCAGCACTCCTGGAAGTCCCAGTGGCCCCATTAATAGTAACGGCCAATCTAGAAATGTGAGACAGGAAATCTAGGCTACAAGCTCAAACGTTTATTCTGCTATGTGTCTGTTCATTCACCAATTGTTTGTGCTTACGTTGCCCATTCTTTTATTTCTGTCTTTACAGCTGGTCTGGGCAACCACTAGCCGAGTGGGCTGCGCTGTGCACGTGTGTCCAAGGATGAACGTGTGGGGAGAAATATGGGAGAACTCCGTTTACCTTGTGTGCAACTATTCCCCAAAGTAAGATCAATATTCCTTCATGTTCCAGTGTTCATCAACACCTCTGCTCTCTCGACTCCTGTTTGGATTCTTCATCCTTACATTGCTGAAAAATGCTACAGTGTGGGTCCCTAATATAGCTGCACTGCAGATATGTAGCACTAGTTGTCTGAAACATTTGTATGACATATTGGAGCCATTAAAATTCCTGCAGAAGTCAGAATAGAAAAATAATAATGAAGCAAGGGGAAAGAAAAATAAGAGCAGAGCAGGCACTTGTTTTCCAGACAGCCCACAGGATGTAATTGTCTGAGAGACAACGAGGAGTGTTTTTATTAGTTTGTGGGACTAATGACTATTAGGAGTGTTGACCATGGACAAAGAGTGGTAAAGTAATTACAAGGCCATGAGCCCAGTGAGGCTTGACTGATGATTCATTACCACCTTAGTCAAGCTGTCCACTGTTCATTTCTGCAGGGGCAACTGGATCGGCGAGGCTCCATACCAGCACGGCCGCCCTTGCTCCCAGTGCCCTCCCAGCTTTGGAGGAGGATGTAGGAATAACCTGTGCTACAAAGGTGAGCAAACCCACATGGCTTGCATTCAAAGATGTTAAAAATAACCATGTTACCAACCTGAACCCATATCTGTTTGTCTATCTATAGACTCGCAGCGCTCAGAGACAGAGGACATGAACGAGGTGGAGAAACCTCAGGTTCCCCTGCCACCTCGTACTACCGCCAAACCTGCCCCCAAACCTAAACCATCTCCACCGAAGAAATCAGCATCTAAACCCTCCATTCCTAAGCCCACCACACACAGGACACCATCTTCAAAGACTCCCAGCAACAACTTTCTCGGTAGCTACAAGAATGCTTAAAAATAACCTTGAACTTTGATTTTTTATACATTCATTTACTTATTGTATTCTTGTTTTGCAGCTCAGAACATTAAGTGTGAGACTAGACTGCGAGATAAGTGTAGAGGCGGAACCTGCAACAGGTCAGGTTATCTTTTCGGATGTGCATAAAATATGTCTCATTTATTCTGATTTACCTTACAATTCTTCTCCAATATCAACTCACTCTTGTCTCCATCTCATTTTCTGACTCTGCAGATATAATTGTCCTGCTAATTGTCTAAATAAGAAAGGGAAAGTCTGGGGAACTGTTTTTTACGATGTGGTGAGTCTGTCCAACATGAAACAAACATCTTGCCTCATGCAACAATTTATACTGTAAATACATATTTACAAGTGTTCATTTTTAATTGTTTCAGCAATCAAGTATTTGCCGAGCTGCTATCCACTTTGGTGTCATCGACAACAATGGAGGATTGGTCGAAGTCACAAGGAAGGACAAGTTGCCATTCTTTGTCAGAGCCACTAAGAATGGCATAGAGTCCTACAGGTAGATGTTTGGTCTAATTTTTCCCAAATAGGTTGAAATCACATTTTCAGATGCAACACATTTCCCTGCTTCTATGATTCACATGTTGTGCAATAATGGAATTTTCTGAGAACCATTTGCTTATGTGATTTATAAACACTATGATGTCTTTTACAGTAAATATAAAACCAGTAATGCCTTTGTGGTGGCCAAAGTGGAAGGTAAGTTAGGCACAGTTTTTAAGAAGAGCTTTGACCCATGCTTGCATGTAGATTCACACACTCAGCCAACACATATTGGGTATATTAAGTGTTTTTCTCTTCTCTCTCTGTGACAGAAATAACTGCTGACTGCTACACCACAGTGGCTGAAATCTGCCCTTACAAAAAGCCTGACTCCCACTGTCCAAGGTGCTTCCTCACATCCACCATCTTATCATTCTCTAAAGCATGATATAATAGCCAGTTAAAAGTTTGACTTAACTCCACCTGTGGGTACCTATAAAAGGAGGCTGGTGTATAAACTGATAAAGAATGACAATATAGTCAAATACAGTTTTTTTATTTTATGAAATATGTCTTCATAGGAGACATTATACTTATTACAAACATTGTACATTATTAAACACTAAATATATCCTTATATCTTCTTGCAACCCTATTATACTGTGTTATAAACCATTCAAAAGTGATATAGTGATTATACATGTTAAATAGGGTTAAATTAAGTTATAAATGTATTTCCATTAATGTGACACTTATCTATTGCAGCAAATTCATACTAATGTCAAATTTGTTTCTCAGAATCTTCTGTCCGGCAAACTGCAAGACTCAGCCTTCCTATTGGTCACCTGTGATTGGAAACAACATCTACACAGATGTAAGTAAACACTGTTTTATATGTGCATGTTCTAAATGAACTGCTACAAATTGATCATGAATCACACCAAAGGTCCAGGTCCTCCAGTTCTGTGCTATTTTGATTTATTTTTGTATGTATGTGGGAAAAAATCAGCCAGAGTGAAAACTATATCTGGATCTGCAGCATGGTTAACTTAGAGTGACTTTTCAGGCTTTGTAATGCATGGTAGCTATGGAAAGCCATTGAATCACAGTATGTATATGGCTCATGGATAATAGGAGTAATGCCAGAAACTGCCAGGGATGTATTACCCAGCATGGGGCATGACCACTCACTTCTTGTTTGCGTGGGTTTCCTTTGCTCCGGTTTCGTCCTACCACTGAAAACCATCCTATGGATAAGATAATGAAAAGGGATATGTGCTTGTGGTTCAGATATAGGAGATATAAAGACAGAAATGGTTTCATAAAAACTGGTTTACATCATCACTTAAAAGTCACTTAAATCATGTTTAGAATAGATTAGTTTGAGAAATTAATATTTCAGATTAAAGATTTTTACATTAGTCTGAGGGATTTTAGTTGAGAGACAGAAGAACAAAGTGAAATATCATCTAAAGGCCCTGACACACCAACCCGATTATCGGCCGTCGGACAGTCTGGCGAGGTCAGTGACTCGGCCTATTTCTCGCTTAAAATGTTTTCAGAAACATGTTTCGGTGAACTATCTTCGTAAAATATGAGATGAGACCCACGTGACGCATTCGTCCAATCAGTTGCCGGTTTTCATTTTTTGGGCGACAATACAGATTAGCGCCACCTGCTGTTATGGAGATGTATTACGTCTTGCGCACGCGCAGAACGTACGCTCAAGTCGGTGTCGCTTCGGTGTGTTCCGAGGCACTTTTTTGACCCACTCGGGGAGGCAGTCAGTTCGACTGCCTTTTCTGCCGAAGGTCGGCCGTCGGGTTGGTGTGTCAGAGCCTAAAGGGTTTGTTTTCTCGATACAAATGGTCAGGAGACATCTCACTAGGAGGGCATTTGCTTTCTACACAACAAAGGGATGTGTGAAGTACATTAACATGTCTTGTGATTCCAGAAATAACTCAAATGTAATATGCATGGCTCAAATGGTCTCCTGTCTGGCACAGGGACTACTGTCTTTTCTGTGATTTCCCACTTTGTATATAAGGGAGATGATTGGGAGAAGAAGGGGGAGAACACTTTCGTCTTCTCCCTGTGCAGCACGTGATAAAGACTTAATTCATTACACTGGTGACTCTGTGATTCTTAGTTTCCCGGAGATCTTGAACGCCTTACAACAGTCACAGAATAAGGCAGCAGTGAGGCTCATAACAAATGTGTCCAGAAATGTTTTTCAATCTCAGGCGCCCTAATGTGTTTCTACAGTGGTGTAGAAGCTGGATGTTGGTTAAACATGGGACATACACCATCTGGTGAGAAATGCTGTAGCGGTGTATGGACAGTGTGCTCTGTGTTTAGACTAGAAATGATTGATTCTGCTCTAGACTGTTGATAAGAACTTTTGGTCTGTTGTGCTGGCTCACAGTGCGAAACAAATGCTTGCGTCTGTGTCTGTAAATTATTGCATCATATTTTGTACTGTATTTCATAATAAAAGAATTACAAAGATATTCATGCAGTGAAAAAGCTGTTTACCATCTTGTAAAAGCATTTCTCCTCTTTGACACACTTTCTCCTCACAGAGCTCCAGTATTTGTAAAGCAGCCATCCATGCAGGGGCAATCAAAGCAGATGGTGGTTTTGTGGATGTTCTGCCACTGGACAAGAGAAAGCACTATGCTGGAGTCCTGAAAAATGGCATCCAGTCTGAGAGGTACTATACAATTTTTTGTCATCAACTATTTTTACTGTAATTATCTTTCCCAGATGAGGATTGAAAGGTACAAAGATAGATGGGTCAGGCACCATGTCAAATAGTTGAAGGTTACAACAGTGACATTAGAGATAGTCTGAGTTCCGGAGATCTATATTTTTAGATTTGGCTCTGAGCAGTCTGGCTGTAGAGTATAGAGAAGCTTTTTTTGTGTCTAAAATTGAGAATAACCATTCATGTTTAGACATGTGGCAGCTTTCATCAACAAGCAACCATTTGACAGCTGTGAAATTGGGAAGCCTCCTTAGTTGTAATGAAAGCTATAAGTTAAGTATTAAAGCCTGGGGAAGTGTGAGAATTTGTTATCGCTAATAACATGTATAAGCACTATACAAATCTGCCACCATTGCAGGTCGAGGAGTACAACATGTAATCTGTCTCATAGCAGTCAGGTAGTATGGTTTGGTGGTTAAGATCTCCGAATAACGTCATAACATTTTCCCAAACCACTAGCCACATGAGTTTTGCAATAAATGGATCAAAGTCTCTTAACCAGAATTATGCTGGGATTTATGCAAGGCCAGCAAACTGACTGCACTAACGAGCATGATAAAAAAATAAAAGGTGGCTAACAGGTGCAACAAAGCTCACAGGCGAGTCAAGTCTGCACACAACCACACAGTCATAAGAAGAGGTCTAATCAGGCAAGATTGAGAACACCTGTGTGGGTGGGCAGTTGGTGTGTAGGAGCTTTAAAGAGATATCAGACTGAAAAGCCATTTTGTTTCATTCAGCCTGATGCTAGCCAATTTCCTATTTAGTTTAGTTTTGCCTAACCAATCGTAGCGAGTGATAGATCTACCATGCTAAAGACCTTTGTAGAAGACACCGAAGCTGCTGTAGCAGTTACAAAGCAGCTAACTCAGCATTGTTCATGTTGATCAAATACATATGTTGACTTTAGAGTTGTTATTTATGTATGTTGAATTACTTGTACAGCTGTGTCAACCTCACTGCCATTTGTCCGTTGCTATTTTTAATGAATGTAGCTAGCTAGCTAGCTAGCTACGTATGTAGGAAGAGGACACTTAATCCTGCCTACTAAACTCAAATTAGTCAAAGTTTCTCTTACTGGAGTTAACAGCCTTCAGTGGACACAACACCAAACCCATTTAAATTGCTAAACAAATTGGATGGTAAATCAGAACCAGATCTCTAGGTTTAACTAAGTTCACAATAATCATGCATGTTGGGTAAGTGCTAAAGGGAAAGGTTTAAAAAAAGAAAGAAAATCTGATTAAAGTAAATTTAAGACTGAATTTTATGTTGGAGGTTATATAATGTGTAGATAGAGAATAATATTTATCTTCAATGCTTTGCTCAGCTCAGGCTTTTATATTTAAACAATGGGAGTGTGGTAAAGGAAACCTTAAGATACAATTGAAATTAAAACATGGAGCTTATAGTAAAATTAGACAAGTACTTTCTACATTTGACAAGAGAATCTAAAATATGTCTGAGAAAGGTGCTTTTATTCACTATACCCTACCTTGATTTATGTCTCCTGTAATACTGCATGTACGGGGTTCCCTGCATGCACACCAAGTTTCTCACATCACTCTCATGGCTGTGGCCGGCTCCAGTGGACTACGCTTAGGCAAGGAAGCACTTGTGGGCAGTTCTGCTGGCATGTAGGGTTGTAAGAGTAATGGTGTGGTTTGGTGTGTGGATGGGCCACACATGGGATCTTTGCTTACTTTACTCAGGCATTTCAATTGAGTGTGCAAAGTGCTGAATGGCCAAAATAATCCAAGTCTGACTACTATGAAATCTAATGCAAAACTATGAAGGCCCTACTCAGGGCACTGGGATAGGAGGTCAATAAACGGCTGAGAGAGAGTCTGTGCCATGTGCCAACATCATGGCAGGGAGGGCAGTTTGGACTAGACTATTGCTGGGGAAGTAATCACAGACTATCTGATTACTCGAGGATGGAAATGCTGTCAGCCACTTAGTGCTTTCCTATCCGGACAATTATGTGTGATCTGATACCAATCGCACAGGCCTAGCAGGATTATTGATCATGGCAGAGCTTCAAGGTCACTCCATCAAGTTTAAAACATGTGGTAGCTGGAAAAGGTCAGATTCAGAAATAGGCCGACAATGAGTCATAATGCCAACGTGCCATTTCCAAAAATGTCGTGAACACCATGATTGTACTTTTTAATGGACTTGGCTGCTGGGAGGACTTGGACAATACTAAAAAGCAGACTTCATCTAGTATCACAAAAACAAACAAATTTTATTTTATATTTATTTGACTTAAAGGGCGATTTTATACACTTTATTCGTCACGTGAGGTACTACTCTGCCTGTGAACACACTTGTACAGTATGTCTTCTTAGGCTCCGGAGGGAGCTTTCTAAAGTCTGAGACTCAAAACGAAGCTACTGTTTGCATCAAGGATCCAGTGTTTTTGGAGCTTAACCTACACTAGGGAATCACATTCCGGATAACTCGGCCTCTGCTGCTTCAATTTTGATCAGTTCTCTCCAATCTATTTATAGAAGTTACATACTAAATTGCTAGAGTGCCCTGTGTTGCATCGGTATTAGTGGGTGCCAAATGTAACATGTTTTCTGTATTGCCTATTTGCAGCAAGAGCAGCGCAGAGGGTGGCTCTTTTCGAATCTTTGCTGTGAGGGAGTGAGACTTAGGATCAGAAGTCCAGAGACCAACAGAGTCACCTCAGCTGCTCTTGAAGAGCAGGAAGTGCCCACAGGTTGGATACCATGGCTGTTCATCTGTCTCTGTCTCTGTGCCTTCAGTGGAAAAAGAACGTCCCAGCTGATTTACACGTTTCCCCTCTTAGTTCATAAACAATAGCCACCCAGTAAAAGTTGTCCAATATTTTGAAGGACCGTTATCATTTTCTTAACTTTTAAATCCAAATACAGATTTGTTTTTCATATTTACCTAATCTGTGAATACAGAATGTTTTTTTTTATGTATTATGATGCATTGAACAGCTGGTGCTGGAAGTTTTGAGTTGCTTTACAGAAAGTATTATGTTTACATTGATGTTCTTATTACAAATTCAAATTGGTTTTCATACACAGGAATGTATACTGATCACACTGTATTTAATCACCGTGTACAGAATATATGATATTTTGTTTGTTTTAAAAATGGAGTACCATATATTAACATTTTTATGTCTGTTCTGATTTTATATTTTATTGTATTGCCTTTTCTGCTCATGTGAATAATCTTTGCTTTTTGCTCTTAAGGATTTAGCCTGTGATACCAAATCTAAGTCTAAATTGTATTTATAACTTAAGTGGTGTGCGCTCATTGTGAGTGAGGATGTTTTGTTGGCTGGGTAGACCAGAACTCATCAGGCAGTTACAAAAGGAGAGGAAACAGTGTGGTAAATGGAAGTGTATGCAGGCAGCAGGCACTGCTGTAGAGAGATTATGTTTCCCTTATGAAGGATGGTCTCACTTTAGTGCCAGACATGTGGAGGTGATTTAGTGAAGGTGTTGCGTTGCTAAGTTCACTATTTAGAGTATAGATAGCTGGAGTAGATGGCTCCTCACAATGGTGGCAATATTGTAGATGTATTAAATAACAATCACAGACAGTAGACATGTTAAAGATAACAAGCAGTCATTTGTCATTTTATATTTATTATTGCTTAGTGCTTTCCTCATCTCTCTTGTTTCTGTAAGATATATGAAAATGCTAAATTTGTCCCCTCCCCACCAAGGCCAGATGAATGTGTCACGTTTCAGGTACAGAGAGAGTCTTATGTGTAGAAACTAGACCATATCTTGAGGTGTGTGTGAATGTGTTTAAGATTCTCATCATCAAACTGCAGTTTATGCACTTTGTAACAATTTACACTATGCAGTGCAGGCAGGATACAGACACCTGTAACGTATATCACTATACTGGATTAAGGCACTGTTGCCTTAATTAAAGCAATGTCCCATTGTATTGACTTTTAGCTTGTTATTTTTTTTTTTTATCCTTTTACACTTTAACTTTGGTACCTAAAGTGTTTCTGCTGTGTCTCTTAAAATCACAGAAAAAAAGACATTTTAGCATAGTCAGCATTCCTCATGTGCTGATGAGACAAATATAAAGTCAAATTTGTGCTTTAGGACTGGGGTGTCCAATTGTACCATTAAGCCTTGAAACTCTATTTGCTTGTTTCCATGAGCATACAAAACATGCATCAGAGAGTATTTTCAGAGTAAAAGACAAGGCTGTAAAAATATCACAAATACCTGGCCAAGAACGAATCTTTATTTCTTTATTCTACCTCAGTCCTATCGCTACGCTAGGCATTTAAGTCTTATCTATATGGGAATTTTTATGGGAAATGCTAAACATTTTGTAAAGTTATGGGAACTGTAAATACTATGATTTTTCATTTTATTTTGAATAATCCTTTTTGCATTAAAATAAAATTAAAATATGTGAATTTGTTTTTATACAGGTGTAGGCTGGGTTTTATATTTTTTGCACAATTTGAAAATAAAGTATTTCTTACAAGTTCTACAACACTTGTTTCTGTTTCAGTGAAGGATGTGTCTACTGAATACATGATTATTTTGTGTATTTAGCACATACTGGGCCACAGTTGCATTTCGAGATGAGGAATCTAAAGATTTTTTTTGAATGATGTTTGGTATAAGTGTTTGATTTGTTTGTTTGGTTCTAATATACTTCAGTTATGTTTTGCCAATTAAAAGCAGGTGCAGAGGGAACTGACCGGTCATGTTTAGCAAAGCCTAACCAGGCAAATCAACTAACCAGGATACCTAATGTTTTACTTTGACCTACATGAAGTTATAAATTCATGGATTATAAAATGTCAAGAGTAATTGTAGTACATACTGTATGTGGATTACTGTATCCTCACGGTAGTGAGTGAGAAATTATGAGAAATACAATATAAATGTTATATGATCTCAAAACCTTATTAAATCTACTATGA
The DNA here is from genome assembly GCF_008315115.2 of Sander lucioperca. Classification (NCBI taxonomy): domain Eukaryota; kingdom Metazoa; phylum Chordata; class Actinopteri; order Perciformes; family Percidae; genus Sander; species Sander lucioperca. Next base: position 26,413,357 of record NC_050175.1, on the reverse strand, counting down.
CCAGCGCTTAAACCTAAAATCTGTGCGTCATGCATTATGAATGAAATTTAGACGCAGGCCACCCAGGATTTGTCCGTCATCTTTGGAAGAATATCACTGACCATGTTCATAACCTGGCTCTGGTTCTTGCGGACACACACAAGCGGAACAATAAATTGAAGCAATCACTTTTACTCGAGGACCACATACATAATCTGCCAATAGGGATTTACTTATGGTGGAATGATTTCAGAAGAAAGAAAGAAACTCTGTGGACTCGGCTAAATGTTCATGACCTTGTAATTTCCTATTTCACACTCTGGGCTGAAGTTCTCATTTGTCACTTAACATGTGTTTGTGACAAGCTCACTGAAATGATACAGTAAGATCACTGTATATATGCCATTAATAAATGCCTTATTTACTCAAAACCTAAGAAAGGGGGAGAGACATGGGAAGAGGAAAGAAGAGAGACGATCAGAGCAACCTTGTAAGCACTAATAATTCTTCATACCTCCAGGGCTTATGAGAGGCAGATGTTCAGTTTCAGTTAAGCCCTGGTTGGACAGGGCCCTGGACACCTTACTGATAAACAACTGCAACTGGCTCGTGTGATGACATTTTTACTCCCACTGTCAATGGAGATAAAGATTTGTACTCTGCCTGTAAATCCCCAGACCCCTCTCAAATCTCACAGGCTCAGTCTAACTTTCTTGTCCTTAAATGTGCGTGGCACAACATATTGTATTAGTTCTACAATGACTAATCATATAGGACTCAAAGGGTAGTAGCATTAAAGTTGTTGCTTTTTGTTATTGTCTTTAAAGTCTATGAAGTGACAAAACTCTTTCAGCTGCACTGGTGAACTTGAGCTGAGATTAGTCCATGAAATGAATTGAATGTAAAGAGATCGCCACGTTTACAACTATCTACCGAAACATAAAGGACCTGGAAGTGATTGTCTCTAGTGATCTGAGCACTGAGGCTCCACCACATGGCTTTTAGAGAAGAAAAAGCCCCTTCAGCATCTATGTTGTCAGCTGCCACGTGTAAAAAGTAATGAGTTCAAAGGGAACGATGCTGAAGCACTGTGTCTGGCGGTGAGCAATGGTTTTCAAGCATTTCTGCAGCTTTTTCATTGTGTACATATAAGCTTTCATTGCTATCTCTGCCAAGGAGGTTATTTTTTTGTTTCAGTTTGTTTGTCAGCAGGATTATGGAAAACTACTGGCCCGATTTCCATGAAACTTGATGAAAGAGTGTAGCATGGACCAAGGAAGAACCCATTCAATTTTAGAGTGGATCCAAATCACGGGGCAGAAACACAAATTATTTTTCACTTTTGTTAACATTGTGAGATAGAGCATGGACTTGGCGGAGGTCTGTGCTCTCTGAGTGCCCTTATAGTTATTATTAGTGTTAGGTCAGAGTGCACTGGGACAGCTTTGACTCACCCTTGCATACATTGCTCATTGAATCATGCAGTGTTTTACACTAAGTTGACTTTTAAATATCTGGGATTATTGAGAACAAAAGCATCCGCACACAAGTCTGTGCAAAAATATATTTAATTTAGCAACCTTTCAGTCAGAGATCTTCTTCTGTGTAATAACCTGTAATGATGGCACTTCTCTGCGTAAAGTTGATAAGATTAAATATCTTGGTGTATGGCTTGATACTGAACTCTCATTCAAATTACACATCGAGCAAGTGTTACGTAAAGTGAACTTTGGAATCAACAATATATATCGAGCTCGGAATTGCTTTACGCGCAATGTTCGTATAAAACTTGCCTATCAACTTAGGGCGTTTTCACACCGACAGCCTTTAGTTCGGTTGAATCGAACTAGAGTTCGTTTGCCCCGCTGGTGCGGTTCGTTTGGGCAGGTGAGAACACGGCAATCGAACTCTGGTGCGCATCAAAAGCGGACCAAACAAGCGTACCGAGACCTGCTTGAAGATGTGGTCTCGGTACGCTTTCATTCGACCTCTGGAGCGGTTCGTTTGTGATGAGAACGTGATCCGTACTCGAACCGCACCAACTATATGTACTCCGCAAGTCTGAGCTAGTGTCTCCTGTAGTCAGGTGTGTTTAGCAATCTGCGATGCAGAAGGGCAGCAAACAGTAGCAGCTTGCAGTGTTTCTATCACAGAAATAGACTGCAGTCAAGCTTGCCGAGCAGACGTAGTCACGTCTCTTGCGAAACAATGTCTGATAATTTTAATGAAATGAGCTGGTTTGACCACTAGACCAGAACACAGGACCTTCTTCCTGTATTTACTTTCTTGCTCCCGCCCCTAGACATATCCGACCAATAAGAGGGCTGGACGTTCTTGCCTGATTTGTAATGACGCATTTTGGTACGCTTGGATTTTTCCAGGTGTGAAACCAAACCAAACCAAACCGACTCCAAGTTTACTAACTCGCCAACTGATTCGGACCAAAGCAAACGAACTACAGGTGTGAAAACGCCCTTATGCTTCCAATTCTTGACTATTGTGATGTTGTATATAAAAATGCATTTAACTCAGACCTTGTTCCACTTAACACATTATATAATAGACTTTGCAGATTTGTCCTGGGATGTCCTTATCTCACTCATCACTGTATAATGTATAATGCCCTTAATTGGCCATCGCTAAGTAGTAGAAGACACACTCACTGGCTTCAACTTACATTTAAATGTATTTATTTCAATTATCCTCCTTATTTAAAACAGTATCTTGTACCTTATACCTCAAACTATGAAGTTCAGCACTCAACTCTACTTCTTTGTCCCACGAGTTAAAAAAAGCTTTTAAGTTTAAGGCTCTAGCAGATTGGAATAATTTATCTGTGGAAATAAGATCAATTTCATTACTTGGTTTGTTTTAACATGCCCTGTCTGCTCACTTTAAGATGAACTGCCATTGTTATTAAAGATGCAGACAATCCTTATGCCTACTGTCTATACCAGGGGTGGCCAAGCAGTTAGGTATAAAGAGCCACAAAAAAAAACGCACCATAGCAAAAAGCCACACAACACATGCACGTCCACACTACAACAGCAACAGTGTCTTCCAGATCTGATGACAGTCATAATACATAGCAGTTTTCATAGTTTTTTTTCTCACTTAGATTGACTCAGTGGGAAACCTGACAGTCTTTGTTATCCACAATCCTTTTCAGGTCTTGCTTGAACTCGGTTGTGGCCACTCGAAGCAACTCTCTCACTCATTTGTCACTAAAGGGGCTTTCAAACAGTCGGATTCAGCAGTGAAAGGGTTAACGAGGAAGGTGATCTGTGGCCGCTGTTTTTCCTCAGGTTGCAGAATCTGTCCTCAAAACTCTGCTGCATTATTTTCCATTTTAAAATAACTGGCAAATGTATTGGCAGTATTGGCAGATGCATTCAAATGTGTTTTTTTTTTTACTTATCTGAAATACTGTATGTTTCAGAAAAGTTAAAAACAACAATCAACCAATGACACAGCCCCCAGCCACACAGTGAGAGCCTCACAGGAGCAGGCAAAGAGCCGCATACGGCTCAAGAGCCACAGGTTCGCCACCCCTGGTCTATACCTAATGTTTATAATTGACTGCAGTTGGAAATCCACTCACACTCTGTTTACTTATTCACTTATTATTGGCCATCTTGGCCATTTGTGGTTATAATGTATTGATGAACATATGCATGTGTTGTTGTTCTTTTTTTTCTTTTTTGTATATGTACATTGCCGTATTGTTAATTGTATTTTTATTTTTATTTTATTTATTTATGTTCTTTTCTTTCACTTCTCTGCTGTTATGTAATGATTGTGTTATATGTTGGGACCCCTCGAAAATGAGATGATACATCTCAAGTGGTTTATCCTAATAATAAACAAATTTTGAACTAAATATAATATCAGGGATTTCATTTTGTTGAGTAGATTTGCATGTATTGGATGAATTCAGAGTAACACTCAAAGGCACCGTTCAATCTGAACCACAAAGAGGCCTGTTCTGTGCTCTCATGTGCAATTTTACATGGTTACAGTGGGGCAGCCATGTGTGTGGCTGTGCTAACGGTATTATTATTAGAATTTATTATTGGGAATTTTATTAATGGGGGTTTGGAAGATAGCACAAGAGCTTATTGTAGTTTAGTTCACAGGACCGCCAGGCAGGATCTTGATCACTGGACCAAAATAAGTTGTAGAGTCCAAATTATATGATTGTGATATTCTTCTGGACAGAGAGGCCGTATAGTACAGCACATAATTTCACAGCAAGACAGCCAGTTGGCCAGCTTATGTGGAGGAATTTCAGATTTAGAGACACTGGAAATAGAGGCACCATCTTTCAAAAGAGGTGAAGCAGAGCTGTGTCTGATGTTGTCATGACAGGACTTTGTTTCGCCTGCGTGTTCATCATAAGAATGTGGTAAGATTTGTGGTTAGAAAGGAGAGAGGCTTTACCAACGCCATCTATCTAAAGGGAGCATTTGGAATGTATTTGGAATTGATAGGTTAAAATGTTTTCTATCATAATTGTACTCAATATTTTGATGTAATCTAAAGGTTATAGTGCAGACATAGGTTAGGTTCCTGGCTACTCATCATTTTTCACTGTTAAATACAAAGTAGTTGCATCCAGTCATGAGAGCATTTCAGGCAATGTTTTACATGGCCTCTTTTTCTGTCACATAGTGATGACCAAACTGAACACAAGGGTGATGGTGTCCATCAACCTCACCTGTACTTTGTGTTTAGTGCTAATAGCAAATTAATATAAACTGACATGGTAAACATAATACTTTTCAAATGTCATATATTAACATTTAGCACTGCTGTTAAGTACAGCCTCACAGAGCCGCTAGCATGGCTGTATACCATGCTGTAGACTCTTTTAATCTTGTTCATATATCTCTTGTTTCCACTGTCTGTCATAACCCATTCACTTGTACATTTAATATTACACTAGGAATGCTGTAGTGGGCGAGGAGAATCTGTTCATACAGAACTCTATATAATGTAAATGGTAATAACAAATCCTTCTTCTGTCAGTTAATACTGAATGGTTTACTTTTTTTTATTACTTTTGCAAAGAGATGATCTCGTTTTCTATCACTAAACAGAGTTATAAGTGACAACATACCATAACAGCACTAGTGCCGCTAAACCACTCAGGGAAATTCATGCGATGATGCTTTCCTAAGTAATGTATCCCCATCGCTGTTTTATTTGGTTTGGTCTTCTGCGTTTTTTCCCATAATGAGAGCCACTGCAGTGAATCCCTGGCTGCATTCCCTCGGGACTCAGTCTGAATTCTGGCCAACAGGGAGGCAACCCCAAGTGAGAGAACAAAGGCTGTTTGTCAGAGAGATGATGAAGAATCTGTGGTGATGGTGTGTAGTCAACCAATGTGGACTGGAGCAGTTAAACAAAGCCTCACTGGTACATCTATAGGCTCCACGTATTAGTCAGAAACGATTAGACCTCAGTGATCTCGGTCAAGTTTTTCTTTCTCCCTCGTGACGCACTTCCATTCTGGGAAGAGTGTGCTGAAGATTCACAGCCCAATGATCAAACACCAAAGTGTGTGCACATTTGCCTCACTCAACAGCCAGCGTTTTGTGGTGTAAACCATAATCCATGTTGTTTTGAAGACACGTTTTTTTTTTTTTAAAGAATCAAACCCTCTTCCAACAGAAGGCCCTCATCGAAGAAATAGGCACACATAGTGTTTGCTGCAAGTTTTCGTAATTAAATCACTTATGCTGAGCCCAATATTGATCTGAGGGATTGTTCAGTTTTTCTTTGGCTTTTAACATTGTACATGCACTGATTTTAAGGTTAAGATTAGGAGTTCAACTTTAATCTCCAGTTTTAGAACACATTTGTTATGGAGAGTGACATAGTTTAGTTTTACATAAGCTGTAGGTTAATGTGGTTATTACTGATACATGTTAATGTTAATAAGCCATGCTCATGGCTCTGTGAGGCTGTACCGAATCACAGAGGTGCTATAACTACAGTACATGCTAACAGCAGCATGCTAACATGCTAACAATGACAATGTTAACATGCTGATGTTTGTCATGTTTACTATGTTATCCATCTTAGATTAGCGTGCATGATATCATTTGCTAATTAGCAATATACACAAACTACAGCTGAGGCTGATAATTAGTTTTGCAGGTATTTCGTTATCAACCAAAGTATTGGACAAATGTGTGTACCAAATGTCATGGCAATGTATCCAATAGTTGTCTAGACATTTCACTAAAAAACACAAATCAACAAGTCAACCTCATGGTGGCACAAGAGGAAATGTCAGATAATCACCAAAGTTGTTAGGATTTGTCGTCTGGGAACAATGAATGTCTGTATAAAATGTATACCAATTAATGTTGTAGATGTTTTGTGTTGAGATATTTCACTGGATAAGAGAAAAAAAAAAAGAGAAAAAAAATTGCCTGCTGGTTCTGCAAGATGAAAAATCCAAGGATCACAAATGTTATCAATTAGCCTTTGGGATCAATGGATATCTGTACCAAATTCAATCCCATATAGTGTTGAGACATTTTACTACAAACCACAAATGTCAATCTCATGGTGGCGCTATAGAAGAGTGAGGGGATCACCAACCAGCCAGTGTTTTCAGATTCATCCTCTGGGGATCATGAACGACCATTAATTTCATGGCATTTCCATTGATTTGTTTAAAATTGTAACATACATATTGTACAGTGTATACATTCACATCAAATGCAGTAGTGAGCAGTTGTAACATTTTATTATATTTTGGCTTTTGTTTCTTGTAGGCTATGTCTTGTACTTTTATATACATTGAAAAAAAATAAGTTATATATATAAATATATATATATATATATATATATATATATATATATATATATATATATATATATATATATATATATATATATATATTCAGGAGGAAGGGAACAGCTCCGCAGCCCTTTTGCATTCTGGGTGGAGATGTGGACATGGTTGAGGAATACAGATACCTGGGTGTAAACATCGACAACAGGCTGAACTGGAAAGTCAACAGCACTGCTGTTTACAAGAAGGGGATGAGCAGACTCTATTTCCTGAGGAAGCTGAGATCCTTCAACGTGTGCAGCAAGATGCTGGAGATGTTCTACCAGTCTGTTGTGGCCAGCGCTCTGTTCTCCTCCGCCATCTGCTGGGGCAGCAGCATCGGAGCCAGCGACACAAACAGACTGAACAAACTGATCAGGAAGGCTGGGTCCGTTATTGGCTGCAAACAGGAGACATTTGAAGCTGTGGTGGAGAGGAGGTCACTGAACAAACTATTATCTATCATGGATAACCCCGACCACCCTCTCCACCCCACACCGGTCCAACAGAGGAGCACCTTCTCTAAGAGGCTCCGACAGCTTCGATGTCGCACGGACCGCTACAGGAAATCGTTCCTACCACAGGCAATAAAACATTTTAACACTTCATCTCTGAGTGTTAGATAAGACTCATATACATCACAACTGCACTGAATGCACCTTGCACAGCCTTGCACAATCATTACCAGTGAAACAGTTGTACATTTTTACTCCCCAACTTTTATCTATATATCGAAACAGTTGTACATTTTATTTCCAAATTGTATATATTTTTAAATATTGCTAGTGTATTATTCTATTATTATTTCATGTATATTTTTTCCTATTATTTAATGTTTACTCTGTACGTGTGCTGTGTGTCTGAAATTTTGTATATTTATATATATATATATATAACTATTTTTTTTTTAGGTTGGTTGGGGGCCCCCCTACTACGACCGCTGGTAGGGGGCCCCAAGCAGCCACCTACCTACGCCTCTATGTTAAGACCGCCACTGTATATCATGTAAAACCCACATAAACACAAAACGCTGACACCTTAACATATCTCTCAATATTTCCTGGGGACAGAGAAGGCCCTGAAAGCTGTTTTCTTTCCTCCACCGTTGCTTGATGAGGTCTCATTCTCTCCTCCACATGACTTTCCTCTAAGGATTTCCATTATTCCAATGCTGAGAATGGTTGGCTGCTTCTTTTGTACCTCCTCTGCTGGTTATTGCCCTGCATGGTGAACATATGAAGCCAATGAGTGGCAGAAGAGTTCTGAGTGGAGCGGTGAACACAAGTGGAAAGTTAAGCTGAAGTAAACAAGGCTTGAGGGGCCAGTGTTATTGTGTGTTTAAATAGCTCTATACACAACCAGTTAACCACAGAAGAAGAAGGACTCTTCTGCAAAGTTTGTTGAAGTATTCTGTCTGTGAGAGGCTCTCTGATAGTTTGGAGGAAAGTGACCCCGACCTTCTATGGGCACTTAGTTTTTCCAATCAGTCTGATGTCCTGACAGCAATGATCAAATCAATGCATAAACATTTACCCTCAGCGAATATAGAAGTGAGGCAGGGTGCAACAACAGTGGTGATAATCTGAATCTGTCACTTGAAAGCAATTATTCCTTTAAAAAAAAGAAAATGTAAGAAGAATGCCATGGTGCCATGACAACATTTCTGTGAATATAAAAATTGATAATTTACGATAAAAATGTTAATAAAAAAAAATATTTATGGAAAGAAATTAAAGGTCATGGAGAGTAGCGTATAATGCACAATATTTGTTTTTAACATGGTGACACATTTAACATATTGTTCAAATTTAACCCATTTTCAAAAAGTTTCTATGTCAGAAATTTGAGTTTCTTTCAACCAAATTGCCAAAATAAATAACGTGGATGGTTCCATACAATGGTCTGCACAAGTAAAATAAATGATCAGTTAATTACTTTCATTGAATTTGGGTGTTTTTTTTTTAAATTTTATAGCATTTGAAAAAAAAAAATGATAAAAGAATGTTGAAAAAAGCGACAAAAATGTTGGAAAAAAGCTTCAAAAATGTGGGAAAAAAACAACAAAAAGGTTGCAGAAAAAAATCAACAGAGACATCAGAAGTTGCATGATCGACGGGAAGACAACACAAGGGTTAAAACTTAATTGTTTCCAGGTGTTCTTACAGTATGTTGTCAGTTTTGTTTCCCTTTGCCTTATATAAAACCACCGCCTCTCACTCCGTGTGTCATGTACTGCAGAGTACAGAATGTGTTGGATCTTGGAAGAGGTCATAAATCACCCCATGTCTCCGTCAGGTTCTAGACAAAAACACTTTAAAAAGGAAGAGCTCCAGTAGCTCGGTCTTCACCAGCTTTGGAAAGTGAACCCCAGATTCATTTGACCTTTTTAAATTCTGAGAAAAATGGATTCCCTACCTGTAAATGCTAACTTTAACTTAATGCAGTGGCCATTAATTATAGGGTATTCTCAATAGTGCATGCAGTGCAGATGTGATACATCCATCACACTTGCAGAAGAAGACTCTAAATGAGGTTTGACATGTTATATAACAGACAGTGCTTAGATGTGTTATGCATACAGCACAATGATCTAATGATACAGTGATATATTTTACTGGCACATGGAGATCCATGTTATTTTATGAAATCTGGTCATAAATTCAGACCAAGTTTCCACTCCAGATATGGCTTAATGAATGAACTGGTTAGACCGCCACTAATCATAAGGTAACAATACTAGACTTTGTGGATCTGTTGTCTGTTTAGAATGATGAATTGTGCTTCTAATACTATACTATAAGGGACATCTTTTTTGTTTGCATGTCATCAAATTGATTTTTAGGTGTCAATATTTTACACACAGAGATGATGATGGTAACCTTTTGACACAAAATGGAGTGGTGAGAGGAGATAAGATAGACCTATTAGTAAGAAACAAATACAGTGAATATATAGCAATAAGCAAGGCCCAGTAACCTCCTAAGCCCTTTATCTTTATCTTTCAGATGTTTTTCAAATCTTTTTATTTAACATAAACTAGAACAGTACAGTTTACACACTAAAAGCTCCTAATGCAAAAATGTATAGTATTACTACAAGACTAGTCTCGCATTGCCAGACCTTCTTCCACACCGCTGAGGAGAAGGGTCTGGCGAGTCCACACAGCATTCCGGGATGGGAAAAAAACATGCTCTGGTTTATTGGCATTTCTTTAAACCAATCACAATCGCCTTGGGCGGTGCTAAGCACCGTCGGGAGTAACGGCGCCTCTGCAAAGTAGCCTCAGGAAGGAACTTGTTTTAGTGGAACATGTGTACATTCAAAGGTTGTTTTAGTAGTGCAACAGAAAACTCAGATTGGACAGATAGTCTAGCTAGCTGTCTGGATTTACCTTGCAGAGATCTGAGAGAAGGTTACTATAGTCCTCATAAATCGATCGGATATCCAGCCTAAATGGGTGAAATCCGGCGGAATTTCCGACGGCAACGGAGCATTTACAGAAGTGGAATGTCATGGATATAGACTACCACAAGACTGAGTAAGGTACGAGTACACTTCTCTTCATCAGACTGGGTTTGGATTAGTCTGATAAAGAGCTGTGTGATCAAACATCACTCAGTCATTTGTGGTGATAATAAGCAGTTTTTGCATTGGGCACATTCTGTGTGCTAACTTAATTTTTAATTTTCATGTTTGCTTCAGCACCTACTTTATATATTTGTACGATGTGTTATGTATTTCCATGTAGTAAAACTATGCATAAGTAGCTGCAACATTTGAATCAGTCAGTTATGACAGGGCTGAAAAGGGCTTCCACTTTACACAAATCCTCTGCAGCTGCAACATTGTAAACAAGGTTCATTGCCAGTTCTATGTTAATAATATGAGTTCTCATAGAGCCAAATGGAATCAGCATCTCAATGAATGCCCTGAGGCCACTTTTCCCATGTTACTGATGTCAGTGGGCTATCTGCGCTAATGTTGGCAATGACTACGTATGCCAAAACAAATCTCAGCCTGGGCCTCCCTGCCCAAGTCCCAGCCTGTGGTTGTGAGTTTATTATACCAGACTTTGAAAATCCTTTGCAAGTTGCCTTTCTGCGCAGCGGCACCGTAGGGGCTCTGGGAAAGGTTTGGTTCCCAGACAGAAAAGGCCACATTGAGTGTGAGACAGGTTTTCTAGACTTGATGGTGGCCTTTTCCTTGGAGGTTTTAACAGCTGACTGGTGGGCGCTGCAAAGAAACTGCCCTTATTTGTTTTATTAGCAATTTATTTAACAAATTCCCGCATTTTATTACCTTTTACACAAACTGTGAACAACTCCAGAGCTTGTGAGTATGTGGACCATTGTTGAATAATTTCAATTAGTTTTCCTATTTAAGGCTCATAGCGACTTGCGTTTAGGTTTACACATAAGATCCAGACAGCTGTGATGAATGTATGTCGCGTTTGCTTTTTGTGTAATTATGCATGATTTTGTATGAACAGCTTTCACTCTAAAGGAATGTTTCTCTAGCTGTATCTGGACTTCATTTGACATGCACTGTTTCTTGTTAACAGAGCCATCCAGTATGTTATCATGTTATAAAACATAAACCAGAAGTGTTTCTTTTTTTCCATTCTGTCATTTATAGTCACTAATTATGATAGTGGGTGGATGGCTATATTTACAAATGCAGTTATATTTGAAATCTGGTCCAGATGGAATGAAGAAAAAAAAAAATCTTGTTTCTGTCTCTCCAAGAACCCTAAATTATGTTTTTGGGAGTGGTGGTTGGACTTTGACGTCTGAGCTAACCAACTTACTCACTCATTGAGGCATTATCTCTTTGCAGTGAGTAGTAAGCAGTGACAGGAAATCACACTGTGTGAAGTGTATAGGTCAATCTTCATACATGGCCTTACATGGCCTGTGCATTCCTCTGAGAATTTATGTAGAACCAAGAAGGCTTCGTCCCCTTCAGTCAGTGTTTTCATTCCTCCCCAGTCTCCTTCACAGCCAGAGAACCTGTTCTGTTCCCAGACGGCGACGATCCATTGTTTTCATCTCAAGCCCTTTAATTAGCTGTGAGTTTCACAACAGAAACAAAGCCCTTTTTTTTGTTTGTTTGGGTACATTCAAGTCTTCTGTAGTGTCACTTTCTTGAAGTAATGACAGACCAAATGTCTCTGTCTTTTCCTAAGCAACATTTGTGCTTTCATTTCTTTACACCTCCACAAACGTTATGAGACACAAGTCAGTCTCTTAAAATTACATGTATTTTAGCTGATGTTTGTTTTTAGTATAAACATCTGACACTGAATGTAAAGGGGAAAAAAAGGATATTTAAAACTGTAAACTAGGCCTACCTGCACACATGATGAACACATGTTTCTGCTCATGTCAATCCACTATGTTTTTTTCAACATTTGTCATCGTCTTCCTGCATTCGTTTTTCCATTGCTTCACGGCTTTAAGTCCTTCCCAGGAAAAAGAACATAACTTCTTTTGCTCTGGCAGCTCCGACTTTTGTGGATTTTGCTGTCTTGGATGTGCTCTATCACAGTACCTCATATCATCCCCTCCCTTTAGAATGAATGAGTCTCTGAAGTCTCTCATTATGTAAAACGGTAATGAAGGTAGTAAACAACTTGGTGTGACTTTGCTCCGTCCAGACAACATGTTGTTTTATATCCCGCAAAATTTGTTTTTTATATTTCTGCCAACAATCAGTTAAATGATACTGAGTGTGCTGTTCTCCTCTGTACTGTATAAATGACCACTACCGCCCCTACCGCTGTTTATACAACTACTACTACTACTACTACTATTACAGATACATCTGCTGGTGCTACTGCCACCTCAGAGACGTTTATAATCAGTGAAAACATTAAAATCGCGACAGCGGATCAAAAACAGAGTAACAAGGCTGACATGAATTCAAAATAGAATTATAAAGTAATAATATATCCAATCCAAATACAGTAGTCATAAAATGGTTTCACCACATAAACATGACTATAAAATCTGTTTGAAGATGAGACCTAGAAGATGACTCATTCTGAGAAGCCTAAGTTCCTGGATGGTCCCGAGCCTTGAGGCCCACGCGGAAAAAATGTCTGATTGACAATTAATATTCGGCTTCATGGAAATTTTTGTTCCACACTAGAGAGACAAGTTCAAGTCAAGTTGAAGCTGTGTGAGCCAGCTCAAAAAAGACAAATTATGTACATAAAGCATGTTCCTTATCTGCAACACTGGCCTGTTTCCCTGTCTAATCAGCCTTATATTAGCACAAAAGATGTTCCTTGAATACAGAATATGACACTTTTTTTGTATTATTTATATGCTTAGAAAACACTCTCTTGCAAAAGGTCAGACATGTGTTTACAGATTTGGGCCAAATGTAGCTCCAAGTTAAACAAAAGTACCCGATAGAATTAAGGTGGAGTGTGCTGTAGCTAATTCCAGTTTTTTCTATTTTTCTTGTTAAGTGTCCAAGAATCATGAGTAACCATCTAACGCTGGCATTGGTAAGTGTAGAAAGGAGGCGGGTAGTCAAATCAGGTTGTACACTGTGTGTACAGTATGTTTGCTTAAGGACAGAGTTATCAGAGGTGAGCCAGATCCAAATTTACTGTAGGTCATTCTATTTGCTGAGGCAGAGAAAAGTTTACAGAAACTTTGAAATGGCCATTATTGGAAATCATCTGACTTTAAAGCCATTGCTTCACAACTGTTTGTTAACATGGATAACACATTGTGTGTGTTATCACTTATCCACACTAGTATAGAATTGAGCTGCAACAACCTAAACAAATTCCCTTAGAGGACGACATTATCAGAAACCCCTCTATATCTTGTTTATCTCTCCAAAGCTCCTCATTAGTTTGAAAGAACAACTCCACTGCTTGTTCAACTCCACGTCTGTTCTCCAGCTGTATTCCCGATGAGCCCAGACCGCAACATTTTAACAATCACTCTCATATCTGACATTCAAGAAATCCACTGCCAGTGACCAGATTGGAAGCCCTCTGAAACCATGATATAAATGATGTGTTGATTTGGGGGAACCTAACGCACAAGCTGGAAGACTTTACGCACCAAAGGGCACATGTCGTGAAGAAAAGATGATGTGTGCTGTCCTTAACTGCTCCATTTTTTTGTGCTAAACCAGTGTTTTTCACAGTCCACTTCTCTGCAGTGGAAAAACCCATCTGCAAGGAGTTGTGTTGAGGTTTGGTCTCTCTGGAGTGTCTCTGTGTCTCTAAGTAAGCAGGTGCTCTCAGGACTCCTCTGTGTAATGGTGGCCAAAACCCCTAAAAGTCTTCACTTGTTAAACTGCACCACACAACTCCAGTGTATTCTACTCATTCACGAGTGGGGCAATAAGTCTGGCTAACATTCAGCATTGTGGAGTTTTTGGAGGCTATATAGGGAAGAAACTCAACACGTGTCTCTGCCTTGTCCTGGCCAACACAGCTGGTCCTGCGTCCCCACGTCACCCCTCTAGTCGGTCTGAACTCTTTTGGCCAGTTTTCCCTTGGCCAAACAAATCATGCAGGTCAACACAACAGCAACAGCCAGTTAATGCTCAACTGTGCTGAACAATTATTAGTTTCACTAATAATTACTCAAAATTACTCAAAGGCTACTCTGGTGAGCGCTGCCTTCTGTGAGCTCTGTGCCTGATATGCTTTTGTCAGGGATATCAGTATCATATAATACAATTCACTGCCTATAAACACACGCACTGTATAGGAGGAGGCAATAGTAGTCACTCACAAATTAGCGTTAAATCACAACATAATAAATCTATTTTTTTTATCAGTTTTCACATTTTGTGTATGCAGGTAACAATGCAGTAAGGTCAGACTGAATCATTTCCTCCTGCCTTGACAGTATCTGTTTACATGTGTTTTTTTATGGCTGGGTTTATTAATGTTTGTTTTTGATGACATGTTAAAGTTGCTTTGATAAATGCAGTTTTAAAAGGAAAACAGTTTTTTCATTATTATTATACATATATTATTTTCCTGAATCACGATTTTAATGCGTTGGTCATACAATAGCAGAAATAATAGAAACATAATCAAGTCATTTCTGGTTGTATCTAGATATATGTAACAACAAAGGGAGCTGAAAATGACATCTATGGCCACCATCCACAGTGGGGACATTTGACTAATACAACAGCCATTGTTTCATTTCAATTTATGTAAACTGAAAAGTAAAACCATCTGTATGAAAGGAAATACTTTATGTTCAGTGGACAGAGAAAATCTGCTTTTGCATCTTCTCCTTATTTTTACATGCAGAGAAAGCTGTACGAAGACTGTGTGAAAATCCTGAAAATTGTAAATGGAAAGTGAGATAATGAGTAGGATGTCATCTTTCTTTCCAGCCCCATCCGATTGTCTTTATGTTGCTCTAATCTTAACAAAGTACTTATTTTAATCCAAAGCATGATCTTCCCCTGAAACCTAACCAAGTTGTTTTGGTGCCTAAACTAAACCTTAAAGCTGTAGTGTTGTCACGTTAAACAACGTATTCCTTTTTTCAACAGTGATATGTAACTTTCTTAGAAGGCACAGAAAAATGATGTCATCCTACCGACAGGGGCATCAGGCGCTTCTTTTTATGATATAATGAACTGTAGAGACGTTTGGCTTACCATTGGCGTTTGCACATACTGTATAGACGACGAATTTTCTCAGTCACAAGTTGTAAAAGTAAGAATGTGAAACTTTCACCAGTGTAGTTATTCAAGTTTAATCCTGAGGAGACAGTCTTGAAGGTCAGAGGTCAGGAATGTAAAGGTCACATCAGAACCTTTGTTATCAGTGGTTTTCTAAAATGACCTCTATTAACCTGTTGGGTCATCACAGCAACGTATATCATAGCACAACACTGCTACTAACAGTAATAATAGCTCAAACCTGTTGGATAGAATTATTGTGGTGTCATTGGAACATAAAGACTCTCTTTTCTCAGTTTGCTGTGTTGTATAATGTGGCCAGGAAAGCCTTTTACATTTATAAGAGCCTCGTGAAACTTTATACATCTAAAGCAGACACCCGGTTGTCTCATAAAAGGGTGCTTAAAAGTTTTCTTGTATGTTCAAGATAAGGGGGCTTTGAGCCCATTTCATAAATTGGATTTGGACCACAGAGCTTGCGTAGCTTTAGCAAGGATCACTTTATAGTTGAACTTTATAGTTCACTGATCAAAGAGTGGAATACTGTTTGAAGCTTGAATTTGTACTGACATCCCAGTGTTTGTCTGTCTCCATTGCTTACGTGGTTCAAAAGTTATTGGACGGGACAGTGCACTTGAATTTCTAAGAGTACTCAAAGCAGAAATTCCTTTTGTTGTCGTCCTGATTAAGTCCTCAAGTCTGCAAACAATCCTGATTCATTCCAGGGATTATTGGCTATACTTTCAAAATTGAAGGGTAAAAAATGCCCATATTTTCTCTTTAAGAGGGTGATTTGTTGGGCGTTGACAGCAGCTCTTATCTTTCCCCAATTGTTCTGCCACAGCAAATACTTGTACTTTAAAATGCAACTTCTCCTTTGAAGATTTTGTTTTCATTCTCGAACAATTCAACTAATTTGCCTACAGTTGAACATTCAAGTTCAAACTTGAAGTGCTACCTCGCCTCACGGGTCCCTGATTGAAATTCAGACCACGGTAAAAGCAGCTCTCTACACAGCTATATTTAGGTGGACCGGTTTCCAGTCATAAATCCATAACACAAAGAAGACTGCTGTCTGTCTCTGCTACCTGAGTGGGCAGTGAAAACATCTGGAAGGTGGACTTCACTGACCTGACTGGGCAGAAAGACACATACTGTCTTTCCTTCCTAGCTAAGAAAAGTGTTTATTATAGGATGATTGTTTATGACCATTAGCAATTAGCTGTCTTGATATGAGTTCTACAGCCAGAAAGGGGAAGTGTTCGTATGGAAAAACCCCTGATTAAACTGAACGGAAGCTTTGTGTCAGTGTTTCAGCAACATCAGGTCTCATTCCACTATTGGAGGTGTTTCCTGCCTTTCTGGGTACAGGACAGAGCAGGAACAGCAGCGGACTCATCTCATTCACTCCTGACGTACAGTACAAGGGTTTCAGTCTTTGTCTTCTTTTCTCTCTTACAGATTCCATCTTTTTCCTCACTTCTTCCTCGTCTATGTGACCCTCAATGCAAAGGGCCAGCGTGTAGGATTTAGGGGGATCCAGTGGCAGAAATGGAATATAATATTCATAATTATGTTGCATTATCATCTGAAACTAAGAATCATGTTTTTGTTAGCTTAGAATGAGCCCTTCATATCTACATAGGAGAGGTCATGTTGCACTGCCATGCTTCTACAGTAACCCAGAACGGACAAACCAAACACTGAGAGGGTCGTAGGTTCTTTACACATGGAAAGGGAGGGGTGAGCAGAAGGGTGTTCACTTGGTTACAATCTGCAACCTCACTGCTAGATGCCACCTAATCCTACACATTGCTCCTTTAGGGCTGTAGTATTATAGCAATTGAGCCATTTCCTAACTGTTTGTCACTTAAAATGTTAGCCTGACAAGCCAGACCCACATCAAGATGTTGGGTCTGGGCACCATTGGCTGGGCTCAATCCGAGGGGCGGGATAAACGGTTGTCTTTCAAATTCCCTCTGCACGCAATAGGATAGCGCTAAAACCTACCAGAGCAACGAAGAAGGTATCCGGTCGGCAAAACTCCGAACACATCTTCCATTTTTAAGAATGACTTCAGTGCCGTTCTTTGTTCTTTTCTCAAAGAAAAGCTTAACTCCAAGTCTTCCATTGTTGTGGCCAAAGCCGATTCGAAAGACCGCTGTTCGCCAGCAGCAGCCATCATCTTTGTTTTCAAGTAGCAGGGAATTCACACTAGGGCTGAACGATTAATTGCATTTGCGATAATATCGCGATATGTTAAAACGCGATTTCCTAATCGCAAACGCTGCGATTTGGTCACATGACTCGCGAGAGCAAATCAGTCTGCACTCCGCAGAGAAAGCATCAACTTAGCATGCTAACGCTACACTGTACCTTGAGCTGATTTCTGTCATTCAAATAACTCTGAGTTGTAGTTTAAAACTTTTACAGCCATTTTAATAAAATGAAGGGTTTTATTCTGGTTCGAGTCCATACATGCAGTTAATGGATACAGACACGCAGAACTGAAGGCTCGGTTGGCAACTAGCTCTGATTAGCGGTTAGCTCCGGTTAGCTCCGGTTAGCGGTTAGCTCCGTTATAAAGATATGAGTGGAGGAGCTGCCACTGAGAGGGGTAACAACCAGACTCTGATAAATGACGTTCGGGGAGCTTTCACAGCAGCGTGGCTGCGGTGTTTCAACGGTTTTATTAGTACAGTTAATCCCATGGCAAGAACACCAGCAACTAGCTAACGCAACAATAGCCTCTCTGAACAAGTGCACACGGCAGCACGCAACTTCACGAGGGGGAGGGGCTGGAGGCAGCTCCTCTCTGTGCACTGTAAAAAAAAATACACTGTTGTGTGTGTGTGTGTATATACTATATTTTTACTTTTTTAACTGTCTAGTGTGTAATTGTGTGTTGTTCATACTATAAAATGATTTATTGTTTGTCTTTGTTGAATAATACAGAAGACAAAGAGCTTAAAAAAATAATCGAATCGAAATCGCAATATTTGGGAAAAAAATCGCAATTAGATTATTTTCAAAAATCGTTCAGCCCTAATTCACACGGAACCGACGTAACTCTGCCGTCATTATGTTAAGCCCGCTCACCAACTCTATACACGATGTGATTGGCCCGGCTAGAGTTTGGCTTTTCCAGCTCGCAAGCCAACCGAGAGTTGCTAGACCCCCTGGCTGGCCGATAGGGTGCGTCTAGATTTCTAGGCTACTGAAATGTATCATTTATCTAATTTATATAATTTTAGTAAATCATGATACATGGAACTGCATTTGTCATGGGACTGATAGAAACTCTGCCTTTCGGCTAAGTCCCTATGTAAATAAAACAAAGTAAAATTGAAATAATGTTCCACTTGAACAAATATTAAAGTCCTACCTTTTTCTAAGTGATGTCATTCTCAAAGAGGGAAATCAGCCATGAGATGGAAAGTAAGTTTTCCAGCTTTGATGTGTGAAGTTTTGAATCTTAGCAAAAATAGCAACAAGGTGTACTCGACGCTGTCTTTGAAATATTTTCCGTTGAGCTGTGGGAACGAGTCTGAACAATACTGCTTTGAAAATGTTAGTGACCACAATATTCTTTTATTCTATTCTCAGTATATTTAGAAAGATGTTTTTTTCATGTAATCTATACTGCTTACCATTCACTTGGCCAGAAGCAAATTTGTTTTTTTAACGTCCCCAGATTGGATGATGTCAGTGTTTCCCCGCTCTTTCCACACTAGCATAATCCAATTATACTGTGGCATAGCTAAAACCTTCATGCCCTTCAGTAGAGAGAATCAAGCAGGTCTGTGGCCAGCATTTGGAGATTGTGTAATAATTATACTTGAGATATCCAGATATCCAAGGAGTTCCAAGATGTTTGGCAGTGTCCTGGTTCAAACATTCACAACAGACAGCTGGTCTGTGATGCAGAAAGAGGAACTAATAAAAAGAGTTGTTGTGTAAAAGAACATCGTCAGTATAAACAAAACCCCTGCCTTTGGACTCATTCCACCCAGGATGTGGAGGATGACATTGACAGTTGAGAGTGAGTGTTCAGCTTTTAACACCGAACATTGTGCTCTCTGCTGAGCTTGACAGATCAATAAGACTGCCAGCACAGCAGGCCTCTGGGAAGGAAACCAACATCACAGCAGAAACACTGTTAACAGTGACAAACAGTGAAACCTGAGTATGACAAGGTGCCCATTTGCAACTTTCTCATGTTCCTGTTTAGAAAGCCTAATTACTGTTTGAGTGGTGGGTAAGTGGGCGCGTTCTGTTCTTTGATCTGAGGAGTAGTAAGCTAGAAAGAAATTACATATTTGATACGAGAGCTTAATTCACAGCAACCTTTGATCAAAACCAAACTTTTAGCCAATAATAAGCAATCCAAGGTCAATTATTGGACAATTTGGATAGATATAACTGAGCAAGTACAGTCCCTAACCTTTAATAATGATTACAGTTTCTTTACTTATTTGGTATTACACATCTTTTTTCAAAGGAACACTGGCCTGGCTTGAAATGTCATATTATGCTTTGCTTTTTTGTGTAGTAAAAGGAAAGAGGGGGATAGAGAGAGAGAGAGAGAGAGAGATTTCACTCTCAAAGCATACATTTCTGTACAGAAGGAATGCCCATCATGCACATGCTTCCAGTCCTGTTTTTGTTTCCAAGTTTTACTCCTACAGGAGGAAATAGTAAAAAGATTTGACCTCTTATTCCTCCCCCTGCTGCTAATGGCTATTGCGGGTCAACACAGATCTCTTAACCTAAATCTCAGACAGAGCTGTGGTGTTTTAGCACATGGAAGAAGGTTAAGAACAACAAGAGGTTACAGCTCTGACTATGTCAAAATACAATTATCCCTGTGTCATGGTTGGTATGAGTAAAGAATGCATATCAACTATGATTGAAAATATGGCCTGTCAGGTACAACACTCAGCTCATGACAGCATGGAGCCTATATCAAATGCATAGGCAGCATGGAAGCACCTGGTATGACAGGTCAAAGGTCAATCACAAGACTAGAGATGGAAATTCTCACACATGGATGGATTATAAGGCAAGGCACCCCGCCATTTGTCGCGCTCGTGTGTGTTTTGAAGGTTAACCATGGAGTGCTGCTGGTAGTTAAAAACGGCACCTGAAGTTCAGTATTTTGTTGATGCTGTAGATGAAAGGAGGCTGTCTACTCCTTTTCAAAGTTTCCTGCCACAATAAATCCACAAATCTACGGTGGCCCTGAAGTGCAAACCACGGCAGCAAATCCCACAACGTGACAGCAAATCCCACAACGCGACAGCAAATCTTACAGTGTGACAGCAAATGCCACAACACGACAGCAAATGCCACAATGCGACAGCAAATATTTGCTGTCGCATTGTGGCATTTGCTGTCATGTAGAGCTTTTCTGCTATCAAAATTTTAAATTGCTACACTATTTTTAATTTGAACTTACTGTAGCGTATGCACTGTTCAGCTGTACTAAGTTTAAAAAAAACTAAATATAGGTAACATTCAGTTATCTGTCTCATATGTATATAGCACCTGCAGTACGGGCTATTTATAGTAAGCAATCCACTTGAATTGCATGTCTTTGGGTTGTAGCAGTAAAGCAGAGAGCACCCAGAGAAAGCAAAACAAACACAGAGGCAAAATATCCCAACTACCTGTACATGTGAAAAGGCTAAAAAATGGGTAAAAATTTTCTTTGTGATAAATTGGCATCCCATATAAATATGTTCATACTTATATGTGGTTGTTTTCTTTAAAATTGCTGGAGCTGTACAATTACTCTCGACCTGATCTGTCCATGCTGTCCACCGCAGTGTCCCATTGCCACAGCAGTAGGTCTTTCTTCCGTTGAGTGGAATCTGGCTGGTCTATATGAGCTAATGCTCTGTATGCAACTGACATAAAAAAACAAAGCAAGAAAACTATATATGCCAGTCAGTGAAATGTAAACTTTGAGAAGTCTTCCACCATCTGTAGAGGAGCTTTCTCCCCTCTCTCATTACATTGAACCACTTAGCTTTATGGGATTATATAATGTTATATAACTTTTTTCAACATCATTCCTCCACTGATTGGATTCAGGCTAAATACCACAGCACTGTTTCAAATGGAAAGAGAACACGTCACTATTTAGCTAATTTCTGTGATGCATGAGTATTTGTTAAGAAAGCATGAATACTCAATCTTCAGAAGAGGGGAGTTGGCAACCAATATGTTGTTTAGATTATACCCACTGTATTGGATGTGGTTGCCATCGGCTTCAGGGGAGAATAAAGGATGAATTTCTGTCTCTATTATTTTAGGGATTTAGTAATTAAGATATAAAAACAGACAGAGTAGCTAGAAAGAGAAATGGTTTCATTATGCAGAACACACTTTTGTCATCATGTTACACTGAGTCATTGCAGCCCCTCTGATCTTCTGTGCTGTTGAGCACCCTCATCCCTCATCACATCGCTGTGACTTCATGCTTGTCAAGGTGAACTCTCTATCCACATCCAGTGCTCTTGAATCAAGGTGGCACTATTAAGATGGCTTTAGCAAGAGGCCCAAAGAGGATAGCTAATGTTTTCTTATGATTAATGTCACTTAGCGTTCTGTACATCAAAATGGTTGTGATACAAATGCGTAAATCCTCACTATAGTGAAATGACCCTTGCAATGATTACAATGCCCAACTTGGCCAAGTTGCTTGAGATATAACCATTTCTATATTCTGACATGGTAAACATTTGACCACATGAGTGAAGGGTTTTTTTTTAAACAAAGAAAAGCTTGCCTCACAGGGGTCAACAAATGTTTTTCTGAGTAGGCTTTGTGCGCCCTCTGCTGACAATTTCTGGGACATTCACTTCAGCTTCATGTACAAGTCAAACACATTGATGTGATAGGAATGAGTAAGTTATGCTTAGTTATAGCTCAGTGCAATGTTAACCTATTGGCATACCGTATGTCAGTAGTTTTATTACTGTGCATTTTGTGATTTGTGGAATGTTATTTATGTCCCATTTCAGACAAATGAACAATACTGGATTCAAAGATACATTATTGAATGAAGAATGATTATAGCATCACTCTTGTGTGTCCAAGTAAACAAAACTATTTTTTTCCCCCAGTAGTGGGTAAAATGTGTTTACTGTATGTATGTGGCTGTGTGTATATGCTAGTCTGTTTTCTGTCTGTCTCAAGCTCATACCATCCCTCAACTCCTTGGTTAAGTTGTTGTTGTTCTTGTTGAGGTGTTTCCTGGTGTGGACAGGTGCCACTGGTATGCAGTGGGCATATTGGCAGCATCGCCATGCCTGTACACCTCAGTGCCAGTCTGTGGGGGCAGCAAGGAAGCCACTTGAAAGAGCTGTGTGAGACAGACAGACATCAGCAATAGTATAGTACATAAGGGGTTCAGTGGCTATCAATACATTTCAATTTAAAGAAAATAAATGTCAGGTGAGATCCACTAAATGCTGAGGTGAGTATGTTTGTTATTTTGATAACAGAACACAGTTGGGCTTGATAAGACTACTGTATATACATTGTTAGTCATTGAAAAATCAATGCTGCTTTAATATACACTGTTCTATAGCCAGGTGCACGCTCAAAACTGTTGTGATAGGTTGATTTGTGAGTGCTTACGTGTTGAAACATGAGAGATGAAGGAGGTGACGTTTTTAGAATGTTCAACTAAATAATGAAAATGTCTCGATGATAATGTTAGTACAAGCTCCATACAATTCAAAGTTTAGCATACTGTATAATTTAAATACATGTCTTGTGAGTTAATACTGCAGCAGTGTCCCCTACCTGTACACAATCCCTGTCCTGTTTTGGCTCCCTCCCCCAGCAGCATCCCCTGCAGCATGTTGTCCATTCTGCTTTCGCCCAGCAGCTGTGCTAAGTGGAGAGTCTCTACCATTTGCCAGGCCACACTGCAGGGGTGAAAGGATCAGCAGGAGCTCCCCAAACCTCCCCTGCACAGGTTGCTTGTTGTAGCAGCAGATGGGCCTGAAAACGCAGATGTCGAACCATCTGAGGACTCTCCAAACTCCAACAGTCTGCAAGATGACGGTAAGAGGACATACACTAAAGAGGAGAGCATACACTGTAAAGAAAAGGCTATGAATGCACTTACGTTAAATTTTATCAAGGAATTGTTAACAATTACAATGAGCAAAAGAAAGGCAATAAGATGTAGATAAGATCAGTTAGACAAAAATATGATTGTTGAATGAGTGATAATAAAGATATAAGGTTTAATGCACTGTAATATAATTCCATAAGACAACAAAAAGTAGGTATAACGTTTTGCAGGTGCAGAAGTTCAGAGACGTGTCTGTTATTGCATCATTTTTGGTTTTACATTGTTTAAATAATCAGTCACTATAGCCAATGAGAGAGCTGAGAGAGTATTGTGCAGTTGCCAGTATGCCATTGTGAGACATCTTTTTCTCCATAGAAGATAGCGGGTGACGGATAATGTAGTAATGAGTTGTTGAGATCATAGATTATAATTTTCTACACTGCCCTCACATCCTTCATCCAGTCTTTCTACGGGCAAGAGTATTTCCTGAAGACTATAACTTGCTATTTAAAAAATAATAATTTATTTTCTAGCCAAACCAAGCATTTTATTTAAGAGGAAAAAAACAAGGCAGCAAGACTCAGGCTCTTTTCTGGCAGACTGTAAGAAAACAGACCAGGGCAATTTTAGCTTTGGTTCATAAAATGGGATTTAGCTCTTTGCAGAAGATTAATAATTACTAATGTTTGGAGAGAACTACAGGCATCTTTGTTTTGCTCTGTTAGCCAATAGGAAATCTTATGAAATCAAATGTATTATCAACGAGCCAAAGTAGTTTCTTTGGCCACCCTGATGTAATTTCAAATAACATATTTACAGGATGCCAAAAAAAACTATTACATTAAAGCTATGGTATGCAATTTGTTTTTTCCGTTGTACAGACATCTTAAAACAACTTCTATATTATGGATTAGCTTTGTTACCAGTTATGGCAGACAGAACAGAGAACTCTCTATATAGGTCATCATCTCTCTCCTGGTCTTATAATTAGCAATCATTTGTCTGGTATTTTGCCTATAAGTGAACTATGTATTAATCATGTCATATATATAATATGTATCTGACAGAACTTATTATTTAATTTAAGACTCACTTTGTATGTCAGTTACAGAACAGCAAGGTATAATGGGCATAATAGAAAATAATACACTAGTATTTTTTTTACAGCAAAAGTGAAGTAAAAACTTTTATAGGGGATGAAAATATGTTTGAAGAAAAGGTCTGTGATAATCCAAAAACCTATGGTGTCATAATTTGCTGGGCTGTGGGGCAGAGTTGAATCTATCTAGTCCTTGGGTCCTCCAGTCTGCCTCTAGTATTACTGCCTCAGGTAAATGGGCCATTACGTTCAGCAGGCAGCCACCTGACTGCCAAGGATCTCACCACATCCTGATATTATTAGAGTATTCTCCCTGAAGCCAGAACACTCAGACTAAACTACAGATGCAAAAGGCCAATAAAATAAACTAAACCAAGAGAGAACATAAAAAAATGTATTCCTTGTCTGGTGCAATGGATGAGGTCAAGTAGCATAACAGAAATTACAACCCACAGTCACCCTTTCACTAGTCTCGCATTGCCAGACTGATATCTCCACAGCGCTGACAGACTGACTGGGCTGACCTGGGCAAAGAAAACAATGGTTCTGAGGTGAGTAAACTCATTTGTCTGTGATGTCCAGCTTTCTGAGAGGTTTGACCAACCCCTCTTGGATTCTGAAAGCTACTCTGGACACATCTACTGTATCTCTGCACTTCTCACAAAGTCATTACCTGCTCAATAACCATAAACATAGCCATTCATATGCAATTCTAACATGAAGATAGACACATGCAATACCTAAAACAAATAGTTCCCCTCGGCACATAATGTAAAAGTGAACTAAAGCAGGACACAACCAGTAGGAGGCTGTATATGTCATACCTAGCAGAATGAAGTTGTAATAAGGCAAAGAGTGTCTTGCTGCCCCTAGGATAAGTCAGAGGATAAGGTGTTCTGCAGAGTGGGTTCATAACATAGTTACCTGCGCACAGACGTACAGAGGCTTATACGTCACATACAGCTGCACATGGCTAGTCAACCAAAGCATCAACCTGAACTGACAAATGTAAACACTTTGTGAAACAAAGTGTAAAGTCAGCTGCTGTTACATTAATCTCCATTGACAAAATAAAAACTACCTTAGGTATTCGGTCCCCTTCATACCCTGTCATCTACCGAGATGCTACAAAACTTTGGGATGTGTTTTGCCCATTCTGCCAGCAGGAGGAGTTGCTGCTTCATGGACTTGAACACATCTTCCACGCTGTCTTTCTGGTGTTGATGTCATGACTCCCAGGTGAGACCAGAGCTGGGAACTGAGAACAGCAAAGCATAATGTGAGTTCGCAGTGGGCTCAGGTGATACTGCAAGGTGGGAATGAACCTTAGAGAAGGTGTGTGAGTGTGTATGCGTGGAGGGAGATAAATGGGGTGACAATGCTGCTTGGTGTATAAGTGCATTGGCTCTCGGTGAACTGTGAAGATTAAAGCAAGACAAGGCAGGTAGACAAGGTTTTTTTATGGACCAGTGGTAAAGAATGCTGGATGGAGACCACATGATGACCAATTTAAAAAAACAAACACCCAGCAGCATATTGTAGTGGCTCATTTGCCAATCATCTCTGCATATTTCTGTGCGGTCCTTTTACATGGAAAAGCATATCTCTGGTTGTTATTTTATGCATACACATAATTATGCATTTGAAGGTAATTGAACATCTGCACACAATCCTAGATCTGATGCAATCAAATGGGCTATGATTAGATGGGGTCCCTCAGCAATTTTGTCATTGCTAAGAAGCAACTGAATCCAGCCTACAGCTAGAACCTCCACAGAATTGAATGGCTGCCTGTCTTAAATAAACCACATATCTCTCTGGCTCTCATCTACATGATTTCCAAAAATAGGGAAGGAATCTTTTGGCTGCATGTATGAGAACTATGTATGTAAAGTATCAATTTCTGTTACAGAACTTTGTATCTGAGATCTTAAACAACAGCGTGTTACCTGTAGCACACTGGCCTCTGCCCGCAGAAGCACACTGATGGACAGAGTGCCCACTGTCTGGCTCTTGGCTCTGTGACTGTGGTCTCTCTCATTCTGAGCAGCTGGAGATTAAAGAGAGGAAAGAACCACCAGAGAAGTTTCTTGGCTTCTCCTGACTTCACCTCTGCTCTCCACTTTTCTACTCACATCGGCAGTAAACATCTTCCTAAAGAAAAGACCTTCTCTTTTCCTCCACAAGGTCCCTCTATTCTTTGCGACATTGGAGTTGCTGTTCACGCCAACATTAGCCATGCCTAACATTAGCCATGCCTAATGTTGCCTACTTCACAAATATGGCAGAATTAGAGAAAAAAACTTGCTTTTTTTTTAGGATTTGAGTGTATTTGTTTCAGGATGGTAGTAGTATGGTAGTGGAATATTATTAAATATTGCTTCTCTTTAATGTGAAATGATTGGGGAGTTGATGCGATGCGGTTTGAATGGGTAGTAAAGTGTATCTTCTACATTGTAATGAAAGGTTCAAGAAACCTAGATTTTCATTAACATTTTATGCTGTATATTGGGCTGATAAATAACGTGACTTAAGAGTAACAAATAGTGACCAAAGGTTTTATTTATATTACTGATGGAAAAAATCTGTAACATCATTTCTCTCCTCTGTCTCTGACTCTCCCTGAAAAAAGTGATATTTAGAGAGAAGACAAATATGGAATAAACCTTTTCTGAGACACCCTTTGAAGTATGAAGTACATGCAAACAAAGTTGTAGAAGGTTGTGTTTTAATCCTGTTGTGTAGACCTATCTTTATTTGATATATCTTGATTTGATATTCTGATGTTGACAGCAGCCTCCTACATTTGCTGCTGACAATAAAAAGTGAGTGTGGGTGCCTGGATGCTTGATAGTGTGGATTAGGTTTTGTAGAGGAGCGTCATTAAAGACAAGGCAATCTGTACGGCCTCAGTCAGACTGATTACAATATGGCTCTACAAAGTCAGACAACAGGACGAGTGTCAGAGTAATCAGTCATCAGCTGTCCTCTCAGCAACTAATCAGGAGCGTATTAATCAAACTGGGAGTGGGAGGCCCCCTCTGTGCTTCACTGACATAGTCCTGCATGACAATGCCCCAAATGAATCTTCTGTGGAACATCAGAAGTAAACAGTTAAGTGCAAAATGACTGGCTGGAGGAGGAGGAGTCTAGTTTAATGCTCTACTTGTGTGTTTTTGCCATAACTGTACTCCTGGCTTAATTTGAAAAAAAAACTATGCAAACCAGGAAAATAAGTGAAGTAAACATTTAAATGAGTAGCCCTGGCCTTCACTTCATGGGGTTGTGCGTAGCATCTTTTCAGAAAACTGCAGAGCAAATATTTGAGTATGCTCAGCCATGTTAATTATTTATGTGTAGAAACCATTCATGGCTCATCTGGTCGCATCTTTTTCTCCTTGCTTATCTGTTGGAGTCAATGGAAGATAACGGCAACGATGTACACACTGCACATAAACACACACACACATGGAAATGAACGCTGACACAAAAATATCTTTTCTTCTAATAACCTTTTTTTTTTTTTAAACATTTAAAAAAATATATAAAAATCTATGCAGCAGAGCCAAGATATTGTCTTTTTTATTCCACGCAGTGTTCTTCCAAGGGGGTAAGACTCTCTCCACAACGTGTACCTCCTATGGCGCCATTTTGATGCTAACAAGCACTCACCTGCCGTTAGCATTCCATTGACTGCCATTCATTTTGACGTAACTTTGACAGCGAATAACTTTACATCTGAAGTGTTTAAAGACTTTTATTTGTCCATTGTTTATTTCTAAAGAAATACAACAATGTATAAAAGGCTCCATTACCTTGTATCTCACGTTATGGCTCCATAGCAGACATTTTTGTAAAAATAGGCTAACGATTGTGTCATAACCACGCGACTTACTGTCACATAGTAGAGGAATTACCGTATATAGTACAGGAGAAGCTTGCAGGCAGTTTCGACTTACATTAGCTGTTTAAGTTTAATTACTAATGTTAACTAGCATTTTAGTTAAGTGTCAGTTAGCAATAATAAGCCTGAGGCTATGTTACCTCCTTACATATACCTACGCTCTCCGTCTCTGCAAGATTCAGAATGATTGAGATTTCTCTTGGCACAGCAACCAGAAGACTTACAACTTTCAGGTTGCTCACGTCACATTTACGTCTTCAAGCTCAGTTTGCAGCTGCGCAGTAACGCTCAGCCCTCACCGGAAAAGTGCTTCTAATATACTTCACTGGTCTCCAGAGCAACGGGATCTGTTGGTCCTGCCTTCCTTCCCCAAACCATTGACATATATAAAATGGACCAACATATCCAGTTGCTCTGGATGGAGATCAGCGAAGGATATTAGAAGCACTTTTCCGGTGATGGCTGAGCGTTACTGCGCAGCCTCCAACTGAGCTTGACTACGTAGATGTGACGTGAGCAACGTGTCTGAAAGTTGTAAGTCTTCTGTGCCAAGAGAAATCTCAATCATTCTGAATCTTGCAGAGACGGAGAGCGTAGATATATGTAAGGAGATAACATAGGCACAGGCTAATTATTGCTAACTAAGATGCTAGTTAACATTAGTAATTAAACTTAAACAGATAATGTGTGTCAAAACTGCCTGCAAGCTTCTCCTGTACTGTACGGTAATTTCTCTACTGTGCGACAGTAAGTCGCGTGGTTATGACACAATCGTTAGCCTATTTTTACAAAAAAAGCCTGCTATGGAGCCATAACGTGAGATACAAGGTAATGGAGCCTTTTATACATTATCGTGTTTCTTTAGAAATAAACAATGGACAAATAGAGTCTTTAAACGCTTCAGATGTAAAGTTATTCGCTGTCAAAGTGGCGCCAAAATGAATGGCAGTCAATGGAATGCTAACGGGAGGTGATGGCTTGTTAGCATCAAAATGGCGCCATAGGAGCTACGTGTTCTGAGGAGAAGCTTACCCCCTTGCCCCAAACTTGGTGACTACATTACCCACAATGCAACGTGACTGCTGTTTGGGGCTACAGAGGTCTGGTAAGCTTACTTCTCTCTAATTCCTCACTCCCAGATTTTGTTTTCATTTTCAAACTTGTAGTCTTCAACCCCAACTGACGCTGTGTCACTTGAGGCAATTGATCAGACTTCACACAGCTCCCTCTGGAGACACAAAAGGCTTTATACAACTTTTATTCACATATGCAGTAGTACTCCCTAAACGCCTATAAACAGACTTTGATGGGTAAAATCAAAATCGTTTAATATTTGTCAGTAAAAGAAAATTACAAATGTTGAATATTCTGAGGTTTAGGAATTAATCATATTGTGTTCTTGAGCATTTACATTTACTCTCAATCAACTGCTCACATGGGAAAATACGACCCTACAGCTATATCTCACCATTGCACCTCTTTCGTTATATTTGTGATTGTTTCCATGCCTGGACTGGTCCCATTGACAAGGACGTCCAGGTTGCTTTTCTATTACTACTGTAAGAGAAGTCTATCTCACCCTACTGTACAATGGGTGATAACTTTCACACCACAGAATAACTTGTCACTTCAACTTGAATAAAACACCTTTATTTTTATTCTCAACGCCATTATTGCATTATTATTGCTCCTGGTGTGGGTTGTCTGTCACCAAGACTTTACTCTAATATGTAGGTGGATATTAAGATATAAAATGAATACAGTGTAATTGAATACTGATCTGTTTTATTGAGGAGGATCTATACTGGAACTCACAGCTGTAAGTGTAGCTGTTGCGAATGCTCCTCCTGAAGAAACCCTTGCAGCCATCACAGCTGGATGGACGATCATGTTTATGACTCTGTCTATGCATAATATGGAACACTGAGTCATATCCCTATCAGGCTGTGACAGTGATGAGCTGGGTTCTGACACTGGCAAGTCTGTCAATTAAAAGATGGTAGACACACAAGAAAAACAGTATACGTGAAAATGTCTGAGGAAAAAGTTTGAATAAGTGACAAGTGATAGACATTAGCCTTGCATTGCAAGGGAGTGGGATTCTCTATGACCTTTAAGACATGGACCTATTTTATTTGGTTGCTAATAAATAAATAAATACCTCTGAGTGTAATCTAATAAACTCCACAAGTATCTGAGACAGATCACGTAGCTAAGAGAACATCAGCTTTGTATGGAGCAGACAGGCACCTTGACAGGGACGATCATTCATGATCCCTCTCATCAACAAAGGCACATAATGAATCGTATTCCACCTCTGTGAACAGAAATAACCTTGTACATGGACGAAACATTGCAGCAACATGTTGATTGTGAATTTACGGTCCCTTATGAAACAGCTGGGCACTGTTTAATAGGTCTGGCAGGAGCAGTGGTGATGATAATAAAAGCAGGGTTACAGGTAGAGATAGCACTGCTCTATGTGGCTGCCAATGCCATGGGCCTTGGAAGAGCACTGCTACTTATT
This sequence comes from Sander lucioperca, assembly GCF_008315115.2. Taxonomy (NCBI): domain Eukaryota; kingdom Metazoa; phylum Chordata; class Actinopteri; order Perciformes; family Percidae; genus Sander; species Sander lucioperca. The sequence goes on along the minus strand of NC_050175.1, from coordinate 26,382,230 downwards.
ACTCAGGAGGAAGAGGAAACTCCCCATTTAATTAAAGCAGTTAGAGGTCAGCGGCACGCCAAAGTCCACTATGCTCCTCTGACTAATTTTACAGTGGGCGCTCTGCCTGAATTATTCTCCTTCCGTGTTGCTCTAAATTGCATCCTGCCAGTGTTTGATTCCTGCAGGATTGTCTCTCTTAAAAGCACTGACCATCAAAATACACATTGATGGTGCAGCGTTCCTGCACTGCTCGCACTGTACAGACTGCAGGCTAATGTATGTAAATTGCATATTTAGTTTAGGGAGATGAAGCAGCTAGGGATTACAATTTAACAAGAGAAATGCTTTCCGTGGTCAAGAATCAGTTAGATTGAATTAAGAGATTAGAATACATTTGCCTTGCAGTTATCTGGATTTGAAGAGCAGCCTGTTGGTAAAGCTTCTTCATTTAAAGTGGCAAGGAAAAAGGGCCTGATTCAACTTAGCCCTAATTATAATGCTGACAGAGGATAAGATTATGAAGGAAATTAGATCAGAATGTAACCTTGTAGACTGCTGAAACGATAAGTCGAAAGACAGAAAATTAATGTGCAACTACTTTGATCATTGATTTATTGTTTAAATTATTTCTTAAGCAAGAATGCTTGTTTCCAGAATGTTTCCAGTTTCTCAACTTTAATCATATTATTGTAAAGTATCCTTAGATTTTGTAGACCAATGGCCACAGGTTGACAGTTTGAGAGCAAAGAAATCAATCAGTGGATCAATGAAAATAACCGTTAGTTTCAGCCCTAAACTCATGTAATTCCAACATGGTGTCTTTTTCTGAAAATAATCACTGCTACAATGTCAGCATTTTGTGGAGTGATAGCTGATGACGCTTGTAGACCAAAGTGATATAGGTTAAGTTGTTCTCATCATATTATACATACTACTATATTATTTGTTTGCAGTGGTATCATCATCATGCTGTTTAAATGTTCAGTGTATGTGCTGCAATGAGTGTACTCCAGTTTAAGGATAGTCCCAGTAAGCTTTGTGGTTCTGATTAGGCTCTGTGGTTTGAAGGGTTTTGAGACTGGTTGATATGCAAAATTCCACCAATATTCACAGTGACTTCCAGATCATGCATTCAGCTCAGTTCCTTTTTGTCACAGGTATCCCATGTTTAGATACCTTTCCTTCTTCCTTTTTGGCAGCTTTCAAATTTCTTCACATGTCACGATTAACATTTTTGTGGTGAGTTAAAAAGCTGCTCCGTGATGGTCCTCTCCAGTATTGAAATTTGGCCCACTGTCTGCGTGTTTCTTATCAGTAAAGCATTTAAAGGCTGAGGAGAGTTCAGAGACAGGTAAACCAAGAAGACCTGTAAGAAAGATGTGACTTGAATGTTGCACAATATGTTGCACAACATATCCATGACTACTTAATTGTATTAGGAAGACAAATGTCATCAAAAAAAGACAAGGACAAGTCCAAAGGTTGCATGCTGGGATGTCTTATTGAATTTTAGCTACAGATTTACATGGTATTCTCTTACCTTGGACAATCAATATGGCAGAGAAGAGTGATGAAGCACAAACAAACACAGTGGGAGACTCTTGATAAGAGTACAGAAGATGCCTGATTAATACCTTTAGTTTTAAGGGAAGTGATATTGTGTGCATTGTACAATACCATCACAGGGGGTTCAGGTGACATTTGCTTACAGTGTGTACACTTTTTTTGGGTCTCCATAGTGTTGATTATATTAGGAGAGTATATTAAGAGTATATTACTTTTTTTAAGATGGCGAGGGATTTCAATCCATTTTTCACCCCAAAAGTAGCATGTCATCATATCTTTGGTGTTATTGATCAGCACTGAAGTTTACAAATAAATCTAATCTAATACCTTTTTGATTCAGATAACATAAATATTCAAGATAGTTTGGCTTTCTGTTCAATCACACCTACATCTCCAGAAAAGCCATTATGGCTTAGCAAAACTATTCACTCAGCATTCTTATAAATGTCATGTTACATTTGAGAAATGCCATTCAGAAAACATACTGTAAACAATTCACCATGGTGCATTTATTATTCATTCATTGAAAACATGAATAGGTAGTTTGTATTCATTCTCTTTGTGGTAAAGACAGTAAATTATGGTCAGGTTTAGGAAGAAAAAAATATCTCATTGTTAATTTCTAGATGTCTATGTTTACTTTCTGTGTACTAATCTAGTGTTACAACATTATTTTTTTTTAACATTTTATTTCATTAAAATTCCCAATTCATTATCTCAGTAGCCTATATGACCTCAAACACAACAAAGATGTACATTGTGTTCTAGACCTTAAGAATATCAAATAGTGTGCGTGTATTGGGGCAGAGTTTAAAAAAAGTGAGACAGGGATAAAGGTGAACATGGTCATACTTGTTTCTTCTTCTTCTTCTTTTTTTTTTTTTTTTTTTTTTTTACAAATTATAACAAATTATATGTCAGACCACATATGAGCTTTCCCAGTACTGATATCCATCACACTTTGGTGTAATGGGATTTCCTGGGTGAGTAGAACTCCTTCCTTGAATGTCACGCTAGGCCGCAGGTCAGACCTCCCCTGGCAGTGGCTCGCACACCCAAGCTTTGTCTAGGTGATTGATAGATCATCAGAACCTCAAAGACTACAGTATGAGGGCTGCAGAATAGGCTTCCTGCTCTGTGAGATTATAACAGGCAAGGGTAAAAAATGGCTCATGAATATTGATTGTCTGGCTTGTGAATCTAAAAACATCACCTTCAAAATAAAAGATATGTGATGCCATGAACTATGTACTGCAACTAACTACAAATGTTTTCAACTCTTCAACTTTTAATTTCCGCTTTTAAACTCTTAACAATTTGTTTTGATTGAATATGGTATTAATCAATTGCAACAAAAACTGTTACATTTAATTCTGTCCATCTGTATTGATTGATTCACTGTGGATGAGGAAATCAGTCATACAGATGAATCATTCAGAACAAGACAGGATTTTCTCTGTCCACTAGAGGGAGAGAGAGTACAACAAATCTGGCCAAAACTTATATAAAATTTAGACTTGTTATTGACTTTTATACAGTACATCTATATTAAATGAGTAAGAGGTATTTGTTTTTATCCTTACAATAAAAAAGCTAACCACAGGGAAGATTACACTTACATAACTACACACTAAACTACACTGCCACAACTACAAGCTAAAATAACATTATATTTTCATTTTGTTTTATATTTTGTGAAAAGAAAACATTAAAGCCTGCAATGTGCCTAAACAGCAAAGTTAGATGTTCTGTATTCATCACAGAATGCAGTTTTAAAAGATAGATGCAGGTACACATAAAGACTAGGACATTCATAAACAGAGCAAAATCCATTGTCTAGTAATTTATCATGCCTCTTCTCAGGCCCTCTCCCCTGCCCTGACATATTGTCTGCCTGGCAATCTCTGGGCTCTGACTGGCTCTGACCAGCTCCAAGTGTGACCCTCACTCACATAAATAATGTATGCTTTTCCAGAATTACCGTAGAAACAAAAGACAGGAGTGCTGCATAACAGATACAGGTTAGAAAACAGTAAATAAATAAAATGAAATATTCTGGATATATCTGCTCTTTAGATAAGAGCATTTTTGGTGGAGCATTTCTCCAGTCCAAACAAGGTTTGACACATTTGTCTCAGTGAATTTGATTAATAAAGCTAGATCTCAGATCTCCCCATGAATACCAATGCAATGATAAACCCTTAAAGATTAATATGATGTACAGTATAAAAAATGAAGCCTTTGGAGTTTCATTCAAAAATGGGGGGAGAGTAAAACAAGGCAGCAAAAATTGGTCTTAAAAGCATGGTAAGCACATGATTTAGTGGGGCGATAAAGAGTCGAAAGGTGGCCATTCATCATAGAGGCTAGCTCACCAGGAGAGGGCCTGTCACAGACACCACCAGGTCTGTGAGGCATTTCAAGAGGGTGATAGAGCCTCCAGTTGCCCCTACAACCTGTTGTCCCAATGTCTTTTCCAGATGGACACATACAGACCTCAGATGGGTGACGAGTACTTTGTCTTTGCTGCTCTGCAACTCCATTGTCACAGCATGCGTTGAGGGATGGATGTTGTTAACTGCAAAGTAGAGGACCAGACTTCGAGCTGCAGAACAGATGATGGGAACAGAAGAAGCTTTATTGGGGTAACTTCAGATTACACTGTAACAATACAGGGGATTATAATGAAAACATTGACCCTCATCAACAAATAGCAAATGTCTCTCGAAAAGAACTCCAATTTGGCTTGCATCGAGTTATATCCATAAGGCATCAACGACAAAAAACAAAGAAACACCACAAAAGACAAAAAAAAATGTTAACAGCATTTCTTGTTTGTTGTCTACTTTCAGCCCAGTGTTTTAGTTTTCTGGTCCTTGTTGAATATAATCATAATCTTCAGTGGGTTGCACAGTAAAACTGTTTAGTTTCCCAGATTCGCATGTCTAGCCAAACAAAGTTGACCAAACTGTCCTATATGACAGTATGACACATCTCCTAGATTGATTTATTCCTAAATGTAGGCTATTTAATCAGATTATTTAGGCTATGCACATTAATTTCCATTTTTTATGTGTAGCCTACAATAATGCCCATATTTGTTGTTTAGTTAAGTTTATTTAGAATTTATTTTACAAAAAATCACTTCAGTTCATGAACATAAATTATAGAATTGACATAATATAAATAAATAAAAAGGGGAGAGAGCTAAATAAATGAACAGGTGACAGACTTCTTTAAAAGTGGTGACAGAAGGTGTTCCTTAAGTCAATAGTTCTGAGTAGTCATTGAAAGGCCTTTCTTATTCGTTACAAGTTAAAGAGACTCAAAGTACAAATCAATGTAGTTTAAGAATAACTTAAAACATGGGGTTGACTTAGAGCATTTAGCTTTGTGAATATGAAACTTCCCTAATAAAATAAAGAGATTTACAATAGTACATACGTTCTAATCTTTACATTCGAAGTAAGTAGTTAATGACATTTTTCCCTTCAACGGTGATTACATGTGTTTTAGATAGTAGCCAATGCAATTTTTAAAGTCCTTCCAGAATGTGATACAGAATGAACAACCATATAAAACATGAGTTAGAGTTTATTGTTCTTTCTAACAAGGTGCATTTGTTATTGTTGTTATATTTGTTAGCATTCATTTCGAGATAAACATGTTTGTTGGATATATTTTATGCAACATTTTTGTCAACAACCTTTGTGCTTCACTTTCAACAAGCAAAAAACGTCACTTCCCGCTGTCATCTCTGGCTTAATTGAAACAGCTGCAACTTTGCAAACATCTTCTTTATTGCGCAGCAGACCGAACACTGCTTGTTTCAGCTGGAATAGCCTTTGAGAAATCCGAAAAATGTCTTCAAAACAGCAGTAAGTGTCGTCAGACGACCCGCGGTATTTTTCAAAGTTAGCTTTTAATGTTAACGTTTCTTTCAGAAAACAGATGCTTGACCCAAGTAAGTTACCAGGTAGGCTAACGTTACAGGTGAACATTTAGCAAGCTAACATTTAGCTAAGTTAACGTTGAAGACCAACAGGTTTGTCTGAAGAGTTAGAAAACCAGACTAAAGCTAACTAAGAAATTAACCAGACTTCCATTCAGCATGTGGCCACAAACACAACATTAATTAGATGATAGGCTACTGTTAATGTTACATGTTGTGTATGTTGGATAATTAGGCAATTTATTTCTAGCTAACTTGTTGTTGGCCATACTGTCTTGATAAACGCGTATTATACCAGTGGCTGTATTGGTGTATTTTACGTTTTTGTCTTCTAGTGGTCAAAATTGGTTAACGCAGCTTTTATGACTAAAATGAAGTTAACAGAAAAACAAAACAAAACGGGTAATGGAAATGGGTAAAAACAGGGGAAATGAAAGTGAGTATCTTTAGTCCGTTCTCTTTAGTCAAAGTGCTGTGGGGAAAGGGTCCATGTTTTCTGTTATCCAGTAGACTATTGATTTAGAAAGCTTTGGAGGACAACAAAAGATCAGTTCCGTCAGGATTAATGTTAGATTACAGGTGAGGTGGGTAGAAAATGTTTAACTCTGCTCCTCCATAACTAAACAGTTTATCCATTGTAGTTGTTTCAACAGCAGAAGGGGACTGCATGTCAAGGCATGTTCTAATATACAGTATTATATTGACCCCCTATATATATAGCCATTGAAATGCCGTTAACGTATAACAAATTAAATTTTACAACCAAATTTAAAATCCAGGTGACATAGATGTCTACATGTTTGACAAGCAAATCACCAAATAAATGCTTTTTGGGCCAATGAGTGTGCTGGAAAATAAGGGCTTATAAATTTATTTAGTTTGGGCACAGTGAGTCACTGACTAAGTTTACATGCACATAATATTCCGTTTTTTGACCTAATTCCGAAAAAGACGATATTCCGACTAAGCTGTTTACATAGGCTAATGAAAGTGAGTATTCCACTAATATTCCCGTTTACATGTCGTGCAAAACAGGATTTTTCTCAAAGTTTACCAGCGGTAGTGGACTTTTGTGGAACGTGCGAAGACAGCGTCCCTCTTTCATTCCTTTAACCAGCTTCTTGAAAAGGTTGGCGTAGCGATGTTTGCGCATATCCAAAAACCTATTGATATCCAAGTCTTTGATACTGTTTAAAAGTAACGTTAGCTGTGTTTCTCCTTCTTATCGGGTCTCCAGCCTTGCAAACTGTTGGCTGGTTGGTTTGTGTACAGAAAACATAGCAACGCACAGAGCTAACCATAAGCCTGCGGTTAAAAACCCAGATTAGGACATGTTCTGAATGCACTGTATACATGTCCAAACAATGCCTCTAAAACCTGAATAATACCGGAATATCCCACGTCTTAATCGGAAAATGCTATATTCGGAAAAAGTCCTTATTCCGGAATATGCTGTTTACATGACCTGTATCAAATTCAAAATATTGTCGTATTTGGAGTAATAGTGGAATATTTTGTGTGCATGTAAACGTACTGATTGTGACAAGTACTCACAGTGATGACATGTGTCATCACTGTGAGTGCTTGTCACAATAGTTTTCGAGAATCCCTATATCCAGGTTTAAGAACAAATCTCATTAATCTCATTTTCACTGCATGTATCCAAAGCTACATATGTTGATCCATACATAACTGGAATCTACATTGTACACACACACACACACACACACACACACACACACACACACTAAGAAATGCTGAATTAAATAAACATTTTTTTATTTGTACGAATTTATGTGTCATTTATCAGATCAGACCCCCGTCCCCACCCAAACCCCCACCGCCAAAATCTCACTCTGAACTCAGTTCAAAACTTGAGAACCCTGTGACACAAGTCAGGAACTCACTGCGTCCGGCCAGGAAACGTTCTGACACATAACTCCTTAAAACCACAAAATGCCGCTTTTACATTTCAGTTTCTGTATCAAGATTAAACAACATAAAACAACATAAGATGTTACAAAGTCAGGATAGGATGTTTTAACCTGTTAACCGGTTTTTATGCTTAGCTAGGCTAACTGGCTGTTGGCTTCATATTTACAGATATGACGGTGGTATACGTGGTATCTTCTCATCTAATGCTCAGCAAGAAAGCAAATAAGTATATTTCACAAAATGGCAAACTATTTCTTAACTGGGCTCACAGAATAGCTGTGCGTGGCCCTGCACTCAACAGAGATTGGTTCTCTGAAAGTGGATTTATAGTCTTAGGGTATACTCTTGCCAGTATAAATCACAAGTGCAGATTATGTTATAGATACAAACCTCACAAACAATATTGATGACTTAAGTTGCTTTTTGACACTTTTTGATAGTGATGAAACAAGTTGGTGACATCAAAGCCCAGTGCTGTAGTAGTAACTCCTAAAGTCAGAGCTGTTATAGTGATTATGCCCTTATATCCTTTAAAGTCTCAGTATGACCTCGAGTGCTGTAGATGAGGTAAGTTGAGATGTGTGGGTTGAACAAACCACTGCAAACACATGTTAAAGAATGGCTCAAGTGGAGAAGCCCTTCTGCCTGTTTCCTTGTCACAATTAATAAAGCAAATCTTTGCGTGGCCTTCTCAAGATGCTTTCATATGCAACCCATCTGTTTTAAGGACATTTTTTTGGTTATGTTAACAGGAAAACCAAAATCCTAAGATGCGTCGGAGCTTTGTGTGTCAGGGTTAATACCAGTTTGAAGCGGTATATTTGCAGTTTCTAAAGTGTCAGTGGAGAAAATGCCATTTGATTTGCTGCTCGTATTTTATTTTTGAGGTCGGAGTGTGTCCACAACAACATATAAAAGAAAAACATACATAGTACTGTGAAGAATGGTTTTAAAAAAAAAACCAAAAAAAAAAACCTTCCTTTTCCCATATTCATCTGTAAACCAGCATTTTAATTAAAACCACTTGTTCTCAAACCTGTACTTGATGTTTCCCATTAGTCATGTTTGAGGGATTACAGACGGCACCAGTGAAAGTCAAAGATTAAATGGAAAATGCAGATGTGTGAACAATGTGGCTCGTTTTTATAGTTTTTTTGAAGAATTAACTAGCATTGACATGGTTCCTTAAGTCCACTTCAAAATAAACATGACATTCTTTGGCAAAAGAAAAATCTGGAAGAGGTTTCTTGGTTGCGGTTCAGCAAGGGGAGCTCTTCAACGGAGTTTAAAGATTTCTCAGAAAACATTTGATACTTTTCAATCACATTATCAACACTGCCCAATAAAACCTGAACATTACTAATCCATGTATTTCATATATGATTTTGTAATGTTCTTATTTTTATGGAAGATGGCCTGATTTTATTTTGCGACCATTTATTTTGGAACATTTTAACTTGAAACAAAATGACACTTAGACAAAGAGTCACCATGCTCATACAGGCAGATGGGTGCTAAGCAGCACCTTGATATCATCTTGTCAGTTAATAACTTCTGTATGGGATGGAAACACACTAATAATGGCCATTTTATTAGGTATAGTACCCCTGTCAGTCAAGTCTCGCAGCTTCTTCCTCAAATGTTCTCAAACGTCTCAGGATAGAAAACAAAGGCAGACTGCGTAGCCTCTGCCCCTTACTCATTTCCTAGTACCCTCTGCTCGAATATCATATTCACACTGGCAGAGGCTTAATGTTCTTGAAAAGCATGCATTAATTAGTTGGTGCATGTACCTTAGGTATGTCTTTAAATACAGTATGTGCTCCTTATTTGATCTTTCAGAGATGCTTTATTTTTAAAAACCTACAGTGTGATTCAGCATTAAACATGAAATAAGGAGTATTATTCAACTCAAGCAGAAGATAAAAAAAACCCTTTTCTTGCTTGTGTTTTGATGAGAGACTGTGGAAGAAGTGAAGGATAGAAGAGGAGTTAATTTTTTATACTTCATCCAGCTCCAGAGGAAGGCAAGGCAATGATCAGTAATGAGTTTGGCTGTTGGCCCAGAATGATTATTAAGAATTGCTACTGATAACAACACACACTGTATGAATTATAGCATTGGCATTTGTAATCACATCTTTTCTTTCCCTGCTCTCTTTCTGTTTGTGAATTAGCACCCTGTCATCTCTCCTGCAGATCTTCAGAGATGGAAGAGAAGGGAGAGGAAAAAATTAGAGAAATGACTGTGCAAGGGTCTTAAATCCAGGTATGAAAGTATTTATTTATTTATTTTTTTTGCTTTTCAAGATTTTGTCGTTTATGTTGCATTACTGTAGGAGCGGGTCATGTAATGCTATTTGCAGAAACCACACGTTGTTCACATTAAGCTCACAAAGGCTAAGGGGATAGCCATGTGATCATGACCTCGCGACTGAGGGGCCAAGCTTCGTGAGGGAAACTATGGGATCCTGTATTTGTGAGAGCTCCACACAATTAATAATGGAACCAGGTTATGAAAATGTTTTTTTTAGAAACACTACTTGTCCTAAAGCTTTGTGTTAAGCAGCCTAAGTCACCCACACAATGCTGAACTGGAGAAGCATGATATGCAATATGCATATGCAAATATACAATTGCCTTAGTCTATCAAAACACTTGCTCAGTAAGAGGAGAGGGAGAATACACCTTAGTAAGTTGTGTGTAGGAATGATAAAAAATGTAACTCTGATCCTTCCTGGGCTCCTTAAAGATGTTTTACACATGACATGTGAATGTGAAATACTGCCTGCATCATCACATTATTTTGAATCACATTATATTCAGTATTAGGTCAATAGTGTTTTTCTTTCTCCAGGATTAAAACACATTAATACTGACGATCAAATGTTTGATGTCCCATCTCAGAAAAAAATAATCTTATAAATATCTAAAACGTTATTTGAAAATAGCCAAAAAAATAAAGTAACATTTAAAGATCATGGCTACGCGTTAAACATTGTAATTCCAACTAGGGCTGGGCGACATGGCCAAAATCTTCTATCCCGATAAAGATCATTTCATATCTCCATAATTATCACGATATAGCATGTTTTCTGCTAATTAAATAAATAAATAAATATGAAATATCCACATGGTAAAGCCTGTTTTGTATACTCCTGTGCAAACTAAAAGTACTGAATATGTTCTCGTTTTATTAAGAACTTTAGTGCAAAATGAACATAACGTGCAAGACTCATAATGAAAGTGTACAAATGATGTAAATATTGTCATAACACAGTTCGGCTTCTGGTTTTTCAACACCGCGATAGAAACGATATAGAAAAATATATACAGGAGACATTTTTATATAATTTTGACAAAATACATTGCCCATCCCTAATTCACACATAATGTCTTCCAATCCGAGTATTCCAATCTGTCAAATTGATGCCCTGTTATACAATATCTGTGTGAATGCTCAGATGGAAAGCTAGAGGCCCTGTATTGTCCTGACTATAGAAGTGTAACCACTGTCTCTTGGGGCTTAGTCAGATGAAAATGTGGTGTGCTTTTACTCTGCTCGGCCAAATGTGAAATAAATAAAAAGAAAGGAAAATGGCTGCTCTCTTGGCTGTACCCTTGGTCCCTTGCTCTTTGTTAAAACTATATCTCTGCTGCTCTATTGCCCCCAGCTACATTAAATCCCATTAAATTCACCTTCATTAAAGCTGTCCTCTCTACTCCTTGCAGCAGCCCTGGTGCGGGCCTCTCAAGGACAGAGCAGTAATGAGGGTGGACTGGATTTAACCTTGAACAGTACAGGTTTTCATTTCCAAATCAATAACTTATGGTTCAAAACTGCCACTAGATCCAGGCTATAATTTTCAAGCATTAATTGTGTGGATTATGTTTCTCCAGCAGTGAGAGGGCATTTAACTTTAAGCTGCAGTGCAGATATTGGATCTATCATTTAGTTCTCTTTCTTTTTTATAATAGGAGTTGACAGCTTGCACATTTTCTATATTAGTGACTTTGTGTGCCTGTGTACACTTTGCTGCACAGATGGGATAACTTAGGGAGATTGTATTTCAAAGACTGTATGAGTACAAGTAATTATACTGTACAGTGAAAGCAAGCAGAGGGCAGTAGGCTGGAATTTGTCCTTCTCCTCAATCCAGTATTGCAGCACAGTGTCATAATTTGCTCTAAAGAGGTAGAAATATAAAATATCATTCACACTTGTGTGAAGTTTTGGCAGTCACCTGCTGTCAGGTGAAGCGGAAAAATTTGAATTATGACTGGAAAAATGAACACGTGGATGATAGGCTGAGAGCACAGCCCATTCTCACTCCCAACTTTTAAATTACTGACGCTTGGTCAGTGGCTCTCGGTGTCGGGTACCGACCCAAAAATCACCCTTTAGCGTCTGTATGGAACTCACCGGGCAGAGCAGCAGCTTGACCGCAGCGCTGTAAGATGACGTAGTGTTAAGAGCGACAACGGTAGCGAGTAGTATGAAAGACCGAAAATCTGTGTAAGGAGGTTGGTTGGGGTGGTGGATGGGTGAAATAACACAGGACCCAGGAGGCCGGGGTTCGTGTTCTTGTCCCACGTGTCCCTGAATTGTACATTTTGTAACCCCACCCTTGATCTTTTCCTAAACCAAACTGTCCCGTTCTTGTGCCGCATGTAAGTTTAACATACGTTCTGACCCAGAGCGTCAGAAAGAGACTCCAATAGTCCCGACCAAGCGCGTCTAAATATGACGCTAAAGGAGACTTTTTGCATCAATAACAAACGCCAAAGGCACCTGACCAAGCGTCGGTTTTTGACGCGATGGGAGTGAGAATGTGTTGGACAGCAGGGACAAGGGGAAAAGGGAAAAAAATGCCTGACCTAAAGTAAAGGAGTGAAATTGTCTAAACTCCTGTAATTCTCCACATTTTAGTGGGTCATTGTCTGTAGTGGGGTTTGCTGTCATTGTCATATGATTGTATGGAAAGCATTAACCTGTCCTGCGGTGATAATTTCTAGCCGACATGTTCTTAATATGAAATATTGGATCTTTTCATAAAACGGGGAGGGCTGAGACTGTGGTGATCACTGGAGCTTAATTTTTTAATCAACTTCTCTCTTAAATGAAGCTTTATTAAATTACAAAGCTCACACAGTGGGAGTAGGACACAGACAGCGATGGCCCAGTGTAGAAAAAAAGAGCTTTGTGGGATAATTAAATAAAATTAATAAAAAAAACTCCGCTAGCATAGACCGAGAAGAATGGGAGGACGAGGAGACCCGGTAGCCATTTTCATGCTCTGCTTTTCTCATTAGGGTCTCAGGAAATTTACCATGTGGAATTATGAAAAGAAGAAAGGGATACAATGTCTACAAGATATTCGTGGATAGTAAATGGAGACACAATCACATTAATTTTTTTTCACACTCATATTCACAGGAATTAAATGTGCTTATTGTTATTTAAAATGACATTTGGTTAAGCTTTGGCATTTTTGGTCAAGTATGAAGGTCTGAGAATGCAAACCACATTTTCATACTTCACAGCTGACTCAAACCAACAGTATAGTAATACATTTTTTGTAATTTGTGAACTTGTTTGACAAAGTTGATCTATATCAGTAAAGATGTAGTAGAATTATTTGTCTAACTTACGGTATTTTATAATTGTATGTTTATACAGTTGAGAGCAAGGGACAGGTTACTTTATTTTTTTCTACTTAAAAGTCTTTGTGAGCTTGTGTGCAGCCTCATGCGGGAACTTCTTAACTACTCCTAAAGACTAAAAGTAGTGCATTTTTTTGTCCTGGTACAGTAACCCCTACATTCCACTAGGCGTGTCTGTGCTGCATTCTGGAGGCGCTGCGGCCGACGGAGCAAACGCAGCCACTCAAGAAGGTGCTTGTGATTCCACCAGCACGCAGCGCGTCCCAAAAGCAGCTCTCTGTTAAAAATACACGCTAGGTCTATTTTCGTTGTAGCCGCGAGACGTTGCACTGGCTGGGCAGGAAGTGGAATTGCTGGAGCATCCGGTCAATTGTCAAAATAAACACCCACATCACTACAATAGTTTAACAACTAAAACACAGCCACAAATCTTTGATTCATGTCGCTTGTAACTGGTCTAAATGGAAGAAACCATTTAACTATGTAGACTACTTAATTTTATGGTAGAAAGCAAGGCATCTTTATTCATATAGCACATTACAGATAGAGATTAAAACTTAAGAAACCCAACCTCAGCAGTTATTCTTTTTCAACCTGCATATCTACCAGTATTGCATTGGCCGTGTACCACAAATTAATCAGTTTTACATTCACTTTGTCCCCCACTTGAGTGGTGTGCTCTGCATTGGCTCAAGGAATTATAATACCGTCAAATCAGACTGGTGAACTGGTACTTGCCTTGAAGGAGGTTTCTCTGAAAATAAATATCTTGCTGATTTCACAAGGAATTTCTTTGGAAGAGATGCCAGTGGGTTGTTTTGGCCTCAGCCTGACTACTCCAGACTGAGAAAGTGTTCAGTCCACCAGAAATCCTAGTTTACCAAATCCAATCCACAATTCTTAGAAGTTCCCTGTGGAGAACATCTAATTCATTAATATGGTGTCAAGACATTGACTAGACATGGTGTTATACACGTTGCATTGAGAGAGATGTATTCAGATAGAAGTACATCATCTAAAAATAGTATCTTTCCAAACTGTTAAGTTAGTAGCAGCCATCCTTCACTTTATAAGACTATTTTTGATGCTTTCTCTTTTTGGTCATGCCTCACACTTCAACAATGTGGTCAGAACTCTTACTGTAGTCTTTAACTATCACAATCCTCAGGGTTAAGATAGTAGTGTGCAGATCACTAATTACAGTATATAGGTCAAATGTGGTTGGCCTGCAAGGTTAGCATTGAAATTAAACAGCTCCTCCATCCTGTATGCAGCTAATGGGAGCAGTGATGTATTGTCATTGTTTGGACAATCTCAGGGGTCACATTTGTCTTGTACGGCAAAATATTAGATGGGGTTTTCCTCTTTATGTTGACAGCCTTTGTCTCATGCTTCCTGACAAGTAGGATTTACTATATCCTGCTCCTGTGAAGCATCTCCCTTACTACACTGTTTTGTGTTTTATCCACGATAGAAAATGTCTTTGGCCTACTTGCCTTATTTTACTATTGCCTTTTAACTTTTCACACAGCTGTCCTTGACATTTTGGAGAGCCTTATTATTTATATATCTGTTAAGTCCCACATTGTGCTGTGGGCTTTGGCTATAATATGTTGTCTATGTTGAGTTTGAGGGGGAAAATAAATTTAGTCTCTTTTTTTAGATGCAGATATACCTTACAAACCCCTTTTGTTCTTTCACAAATATGTACTCATTTATGTGTAATTACTTCCACCAACTAATCAAAGTATTCTCGTTAAGCGTAGAATCTGACATTCAGAATCATTCAGAATACAGACGAGCGACTCGCTCGAATGACGGCAGCCATGTAGCGCCTCCATCTTTAAAATACATTAGCCAAAGAGGGACATACCTCCGCATTTCGCCCTCTTACACCTATTTGGCACTGTGACCAATGCAAGGGGGAGATTACTCGCCAGGGAAGCGAAAAAGAGAATTAAAACGAACGCGAAAGGCAAAGCAACAAGACCAAAGTTAATATTGGAGTGGCTAGAACAGCTGCGTGTAAACGATGGAGAGAGCTAATTTTGGGTTCGGCCACCGTAGGAGGAAGGGCTAGAAAGTAATATTCAGTTATACAATTTCACCGCTAGATGGGAGAAATTCTTACACAATGTAGCTTTAAAGTGGTTAATGTTGTGGTAAAGTACTCATAGCTATTCTTTTGAATGCTACTTTTTGAGCTACATATGCCTCTGAGGCACTTTGTGTAACAAGTTTTGCTAATGTAACTGGATGATTAGATGGAATGTTTGGTAGCTTTTAATGTTACTTGAGATTAGCCTTCCTCATACGTAACACCCAAGATCAATCTCTTGTGTGACCATGACTATTATGTCAAATGGTTAAACATTTTGGGGGGGAAAAATGTTTTGAAAGTCTTTTTACATAATGAGGGGTGCTGAGACAAATTTTGATTATGGTCAATGAATGCCACATTTTCTGCCAGAGGTTTTCCTGCAGAGTAGACGTGATAAGGAACTACAAACCTGCCCAAATATACATTTCAGTCAACTTCTGTATTGGTGTATGGTTGTTGTAGGACATCATTCGATATAGCATTGATATCTCCATGACCAGAGACAAGAGAGCTAAAAACTATAATGAGACTGACCCTACTGTCATATTATCTCCACACACTCTTTGCCAGCACATGAGACAATTTTGATTGCACCCACTATTTTGGAAAAAAATTTGGGTTGAACCATTCAGGATCATCATGGCTAATACCTGCCTTTTCATTATTAGTCAATGCTTAATAGTTTTACCTCAAACCTTTCTATGATTTAGGATTTAGCTTTCTAGCGAGGTTGGACACATTTTTGTTCCTCATTGAAACATTGGACACTAGAACAAGACAATGAATCAAGACAAAGGCTGGGTTGGCTGTCCCAATGTTTTACTAGGACTATTTATAGATTGTTCCAAT
Organism: Sander lucioperca; assembly: GCF_008315115.2. Classification (NCBI taxonomy): domain Eukaryota; kingdom Metazoa; phylum Chordata; class Actinopteri; order Perciformes; family Percidae; genus Sander; species Sander lucioperca. The sequence continues at coordinate 26,366,181 of NC_050175.1, read as the reverse complement.
CAGAACTGACTGTAAAATGTCATGTTGTGGCTCATACCCTAACTCTAACACATGAGCCAACTCCAGCCTTTGCAAACCCTGTAAATAGAAATACGGGGGTAAAAACACTAAAAGAATGTATTTGGGCAAGAATGCATCTCAAGTGGATGTATATTGTTTGAAAAATAGATTGTAGTATTTGCAGCAGATTTCCAAAAGACAACTCTCAACTTGAACCTGTACGTTTTTATAGCTTTTTCCTTCATATAAAGTTTTACTTCAAAATTTCAAAACAGGAATGTGGCCAGGACACTCCATACTTAGCCATGCTTTTAAAGAAAGTCAAAACAAATTTGTTGCACACGGTACACCCAGTTCACTTGTCCTTTCATAACTTGATATCTGATGTCAGTCACAAAGTTTTCAGCTGGACTTCAAAGCTGAAAATACGGTAAAATCTTATTTCAGCACCTAATATTGTGCTTATACTCACCACAGAGCGTGTAGTTGGGCTAATTCGGTTATCCCAAACCTCTTCCAGCCAAGGCTCTGAAGTTTTACACTCGTGCCCAGTATGTTGTGAAATTGCAAACACTTTTATGTCTGTCTGTCTGTCGGTCAAACTTTATAATGCTCTGATTTCTACCCCACTGGCAGTGTCTTTTAATTAGATTATACTGGAGGAATAACCAGAGTTCAGAATGCCAATTTGTGTCCTAGACGGTGTAAAATTTGCTGTTACACTGCTGCCAAACAGAGCAGGTGAGAGCAGACAAGGTCCTCAGGCAAATAGCAGCTGACTTCTCCTCTCTCTCTCCCTCTCTTTTACCTTTCTCTTCCCTCTTTGCAGTCAGACATTAGAGGCATGAGAGGATAAATAAACATGTCATTCAAGAGTCTGATAATGAAAAAAAAATACCAAAGTTTTTGTACAGATGTCTCCAGGGTGGGACTTTCTATACTGTAGAGAACAGTGATGTTGGCAAGCAATGAAAGCAAGTGCAATCTATGTGCTGTATATTGAAACTGACAGTGTTAGTTCACTTAGTCATTATACTTACATTATATTTATGGCTGAGCAAGAGGTCAACCAAGAGTCTATAGCTGGGTGCAAAACCAAATGATAGGAACATTTAATCCACCCAATATTTTGCCCTTTGTGGATGTGTGCCAATTGTGATAATTGTCAAAGCATAATAGAAAAGTGCTATGATTATGCTTGTAACTATTAGAAATTTGTGTTCAGTATGTTAGAAATGTATAATTTATATTGAAAATCCCTAACTCTGTGTTTAAAGAATATAGCCAATGAAAGCAGCAAAGTGAACAGCTGCAGGTAATTAGAGCTTGCCCAGGAATGGCCAGGGAGTCAAAGTAAACATGGATGGTTTCCACAATCAACAACATTTACAAATGCTGAAGAAGGAAGCTACTGAATTTGTGAAGAATGTGCAGTGGGAATGGAAAGCATAGAAGCATGACGCCAGCAGATGTTGAAAATTAAATACATGTGGCATGTGGCTAACAGGACTGTGGGGCTTATTCTTCTGATGGTGGACCCTGGAGTTCTCGCGGACTAGAGGACAGCTGTTCCGGGTTAATACTTACAGGTTTACATCCAGCCAGCTAAGATTTTTTTTTTTTTGGATTTCCTTCAGGGGAAACTGACTTCAGTTTTGTTGCATATCTATGGTCTGCTACTGTTGTTTGCAACAGTACACATCAAGTCTGAGTCCTAAATAAAACTGGCTAGGAGTTTGCAACTGGGTACAAGTGGTTGTGGAATTGATTGACTTTAAATGGTTGGATGAAACCAAACTCTTAAAGACTCATGGCCCCAGAGAGCTCAGAATGTTTCAGGCAAAGCCCTGAAACATTTTAGTCTGTGAGGGCCAACTGGTTCTACTTTAAATTGCTGAAAAGGCTTGTTGTTGATTGACAGAAGTAGCTTGATGCTTTGTGTGTTCCCTCAGCTGGTGCTTGTGAAATTGTCATTGATACACAATGGCATAACTATGGCGATTTCTTTCTGTTGTGTGAAATAAACAAACAACTTTTGCAACAGTCCTTAAGAGGTCAGCTTTGAGAAAAGTGTTCCATACTAAGCAACGTTGTTATATTTCACAATACAACCTGGTCCTTTTTATGGCCTGCAGACATTTGCTGCATTTAGAACTTGAAATAGGTAGACCTTTTGTTTTTGGTGAAATCTGACAGTAGATTCCTAGCTTTCATTTGCCATAGTATGATGCATTCAATATACTTTTCCTTTTTTGAATTACCGCCTCAAATGTCTTAAAATTATACATATTCTCATGTGTTTATTTTTCTGGCCATTGCAAGAAGTACAGCAATGGCATTGGTAAGAAATGAGAAGGCTGGGAGTTATCAAATGAAATGCATTGTGTTAAGTCTGTCTCTGTGTGGTATCCCTTAACTTAATATTAGCACATTGGCTAGGCAGCCCAAGTGTGGTTCTTGCTTCACTAGCTTCTTTTCAAACAACCACGCTCTGTTTATTCGAAATAGCTGCCTGAAATTTTACAGTCAGGCACTCTGCCTCTCTTGGCTTTTTGGCTGTTGCAACAAAAACATGTCAGTAGTGTTTAAAACCGTGGTGTCATAAATTATTTGCACTAATCCATGTAGATACTCGTTCCGATTTATGAAGCAGTGGGTGATTTTAGGCTGGAGAGTATAAGTTTTGTTTTTCAAAGCCAGGCACATCTTCACAGAAATGAAGTTAAGAAAATATGGCTTTATTCTGGAAAAGAAAGCACTTTATTTGAACAAAAAACACATACGGTGCCCAGTCATTTCACTGTTAATATTTCAAAATGTCACTAATGTGCATAGGTTATTCTTTACGGCAATGCTTCAGTTTTTCTGTCTAAGTACTGTATGACATGTTCTTGGAATCCATCAAAGAAAATAGTCTTAACATGTTAGCAGAGTCTGATGTTTTATATTTTGAGGGTAGAAAAAATGTGAAAAAAAACCTGAAACCATTTACTGATGTGCAAGATGTTTTGTTTGCACGATTTCAGTAGATTTTTTAAATGAAGTTGCATTTGTTGTTTCGGATTTTATAGTTGCATGTTAGTAAAACACTAGTCTCGCTTTGCCAGACCTTCCTCCACAGTGCTGCGGAGGAGGGTCTGGCTAGTCCACATAGCATCCGGAATGGGAGAAAAACATGCTCTGGTTTATTGGCATTTCTTTAAACCAATCACAATCGTCTTGGGCAGTGCTAAGCGCCGAGCGGAGTCATGGAGCCTCTGCAAAATATCCTCGGGAAGGAACTTGTTTTGGTGGAACACTAGAAAGCGGAAGGTAACGGGACATCTGAAAACGGACATCCGAAAAGAGTGAAATCTGACGGAATTTCCGGCAAAACGAGAGCAATCCCGGAAGTGGAACGTTGTGGATATAGACTAGTAAAACCCTGATGACTTAACTTTTTAGCAGTGCCATGTTTAAGGTTAATTCTTTTTCAGTCTCAAAAAAAATAATTCAGCGCTAAAACTTTTTGATCTTTTTAAATTGGATACTGGACTACACACAGCACAACAGGGGTAACCATCACAACTGATTTGTCAGAATCAATCCATTTTTGTGTTTAAACATCTACCCGTGCATGTAGGACTCATGGCATTGGGTCAATTTTACCCTCCCTGTTGCTTCTAACCCTTTTCACTTCTCTCACACCTCTGCCCCAAATGACCAGGTTTATCTGTTCAGTCACCCCACTCACGACTGCAGGTTGGGTAGTTTATTATTACCTAATCGCTGCCGTCAGCTCCCATCAGGGTTTAAGATAAATGTTGCCAGCTGTTTCCCTTCTCTAATTATTTCTCTCTTTTCTGACTGTGTCTTTTTCTCTCTTTCCTTGATTTCCACATGCAGTGGCCTGGTGGTGGTGGTCAAGCTCCTTCAGTGGTGAGTACTTTACTGTAGACCCAGACTGCAGACTCAGCAAACAAGTTCTTAAAATTCTCTAAAGATATGATCAAAAAATCCACACAGTACAGATGAAAGGGAAGAAACAGTGTAGTGTCTCATTTTTTTTTTTTTTTTTTTTTTTAAGATTATTTTTTGGGGCTTTTTCCTTTTTATTATAGTGACAGTGGATAGACACGAAAGGGGGAGAGAGATGGGGGATGACACGCAGCAAAGGGCCGCAGGTTGGATTCGACCCCGGGCTGCTGCAGGACTCAGCCAACATGGGGCGAACGCTCTTACTGGGTGAGCTAGAGGCCACCCCGTAGTGTCATTTTGTAGGATATTGTAGATGTTCTTTAGCAAAGACAGGGCTAGATGTGTCAGATACAATGGTGCATATTCACCCCAACTGCCCACCTGTGGATTTAGTGATAAGGAGATATACATTATGTATCTCATGTTAAATCACTTTAAATGCAGTAGGGTTGGGGGAATGGTCAAATCTCCATTTAAAGGAGATTTAAAAGGATATTTTTTTGTGGCCAGGGGGGTTGTCGGACAAAGTTGAAGCCCTCCTTCTCCCTGGAGGTGGGCTAGGATCATTAGTTTTAGTTTTTGAAGTGTTTGGCCTTTTGATGTTCCTATGTTCTCTTTAGGCAGCCTGGCCTGAAGGATATTTAATATCACCCCTACAAATTTCCAGTTAGGAATAATTTGAACTGAGCATCTGTCAAAGAAACAGCCATTTAAATACATTGGTCATAGTTAAAGAGGCATAAAATGAGACCAGATTAGACAGAGCACCTTTTTCTGAAGGCTGCGTCTGATCGAGTCGGGGCCAACCTGGGGCACAGGGACCCAGCAAAACTGCTCCTGCTTTCAATTCATTAACTATAACTATCTAACACGGCTGGGATTCAGACTCTCCCCTGGCAGCCCTCCTCATGGCCAGCCATGCTTGCTTCTCTGCCACTGTGACATGGCGGGGATTGTCTTAGGGTCTCAGTTACTTGATATTTTATTTATGAATGTTCAGGGGAGGTGTGACTAGATTAGATTTCTCTCGGTCTCTGATGGTCTGAGTAACAAGGGGACTGCTGTATCCCCAATGTCCTTACTTCAAACATCCCCTTCTGTTTCCACTAGGGTGTGCAGGAGGACCTTTATCAGTGTATGCAATCTTAGATTATGTCTTATCACCAAGAGAATCATGAAAGAGCATTCATTACGCCCTATGAAAAAAAACTGTGCCTCAAGCAACCGACTGGGCCCTGTCTCAAAAATGTTCAGCTTTTCTTCTCCATCAACTAAAACAAAGGCACACACTCTGTACTGCAGAAGGATACATAATGATACAGAACAATTTAAGATTATTTATTAATCTTAAGTTTTGGGACAATGTGTGTGAAACATTCTTTTATAGCCTCTGGTCCACATACTCCCATCACTCTTGGGCCAGGATGTCTACAAATAAAGATGGAATGCGTGAGCAGGACACCTCAGACACTAGCTTTGTGGGGAAATAAACAACGCATTAGTTCCACATTGACTTTGAACAGAAACAGAAGAAGGAAGAGGAGAGGTTAGTCCACAGCAGGAGGAGAGCTGGGGAGTATTAGTTGGCAGGGACATTTCAGAGTCGCTCAAGCATCTCTCGCTCTCTTTCTCTCTTTTTCTGTCATCCGTTTTTTGTGCTGTTTTGCCATGTGATGTTGATTAGCTACACCTCATCTGTCCCTCCCTTCTGTCTTGTCTTTACCAGTTCATATTCATTCAAGCTCTGTGGTTATTTTTACAGACTACAAAGTCTGACTTGTATGTTTTAATGTGAGACCAGCCTTTCCGCTCTTGTGATCATTTTCTAAAAAAAATAAACAAATTAACATGACCTCTGCCAATGATACAGGCCTTAGGCCTTAGACTACCAACATGATCCATCCAGTTTCCTAATATTGGATATGCTTTAGTAGGGCCCTACTTCGACCTAAACTTATAGCGTTATGATAAAGTTGATAAAATGATGTAACTTGGAGAAGAAAACAATTTTTTGCATCAGAATTTCTTTTGACATCATAAAAGATTTCTTTTTTCAACAGTGATTTGTTAATTGATGTCATCCTGCCACTAGGGACGTCAGATCACTTGTATATGTCGTTGTAAAAGCCATGAACAAACGGCGTGTTTTGTTGGCGTGATTTATTGGGTAATCCATAATCGCATTCCACTATCACAACCTACAAAAGCATTGTACAATTTCTGATTCACTTTAGGATTTGTGAGTCTTTTTCCTCCTCCTTGAAATGATTGCCCTTATTCTATCACACAATATCACCAACGCAATTAACCCTAAGAATGTAAGCCTTAAGTGTTAATTGTCTAAAAATAGTTATCTCCACGGTAAATAGATCACCTAAGGTCTGAACTAATCACTAATGAATAGTGCATGGAAATTCTAATCTAGTACCAAAATGATTGTGATATGTACATTGTGCAAGATTAATTTTCTTTTTTCAGTTTCACTCTCTTGTTAACTGATTTTGAAACCTAAACTCAGGGTATTGTTGTCTGATACAAAGTACAGATCTGGTACCCGTGCTGTTGGTTGTTGTTAAGGGTGTCACGATTTCGATTTTAAATCGACCGAAATTAAGTCACAATCTTGGGGTTGGGGGGCTTAAAACAACAAACACTGCTGTGCTGCGAAGCGTCTGCCCTCAGCATTGTCGGCAAACTTTTGTTTTCTTTTTACTTTGACAAATTGTCAAGTTTCCAATTGACTGAAGATATAAGTTATTGTTACATTATGTTGTTAATAAATGTTTTAAATTTGACAATGTAGTGTGGTACGTTGTGAACAAAGGTCAGATATTATATTGCATAAAAGTGTAGTCTAAAAATGGCATAGCAACCTGTGCTTTAAAAAAAATAAATGTAAAAATCGAGAATTGAATCGAACCGTGACCTTAGAATCGAAAATGTAATCGAATCGAGGATTTGGAGAATTGTAACACCCCTAGTTGTTGAGGTCTTGGCGCAACCAAGGTGACTCGCCTTGTAATATTGTATTTAATTTTGAGTAAAGGTTGTCATTTGTGTCGAGCTGAACCTTATATAATTGTGCAGAATGAGGGTGTGTTTGATGTGACAGAGACCATGCTGCCACTGCACACTTTCAAGTTTGATTGAGTGTTAAATAACTAGATAACAGGGGGTAGTTAATCGGTGTGAAGTTGTAACTTTATCCTCTCTACCTTGGCTTGTCCTGGCGGTGGGAGGAGACGGTGTTGGAGGTGAATGTGCTGTAAGTGTGGAACTACTGTGGAATAGGCTGTCAGGGTTCATTAGCCCAAGCCATCTCTATCTCAGGAGGAATGTGACCAGTGGTTTAAAACCAATTTCCATTACCTGCCTTCATTTTATTAACTTCCGTACCATTACCAGGGAGCTTCCCTTTGACAGTTGTTCCTCCTCACTGTCTTGTACTTCTAAGAGATCCCTGTGGGAGCAAGGTTGTGAAACCTCACTTATCCTGTACTCTGTGTTCCCTTTAATCGCAGAGCACTGTGCCTTGTGCCAAAAGTGTGCAGTGCGTATCAGTCTTAGATTTCAGATGTGAAGGCCCTTGCATGAACCTCTGTGACATCCACACTTGAGCTATATGAGCTGACACAAGCTCAGTTATCAATCCAAAACTATAGTTTACCCCCTGTGGATCTCAGATCAGCTGTACAGGGAAATTCACGGGCAAGGTCCTTTTTTAAAAGTTTAAAACAGATCTCAGCCTAGTTTAAATTGTCACTAGCTGCTGACTTTTGAGTCAGACCTATTGTGTTGGGATAATCCTGTGGGAGCCACGGATGTGTGGTAAATAGTAACCGTTATCTCTATCTGCGCCATGACCCCAGTGTACCAACGCTGATTAGATCTGTTGGGAGCATTTGATCATGAATCAGATGGGCTTTTCTTGTGAAGAGTGAAGAAGAGGAGTATGAAGCTTGTGAGACGCCCCTCTCCGTGACTGCCACTTGGGAGCAGAGAGAAATGGAGGAGGAGGTGAAAGGCCAGGTGTCTGCCACAGAATTTAATTAGAAAGACTGGATGCTTTGTCCTCTGTAAAGTTGCTTCAGGCATACTTTAATTGCCCCATTCCCAATGTCTTCCAGCAGTCCCTTCTCTAAAGTTCATTAGTATTCATCTTGCACAAGCATTTGAATGTTGATTTCAAGGATATTTTACTTTACTTTACCTCAAACTCTTTTCTTAACTCTTAGTTGAATCTTATAACTGCTAAATGCACACCGGATACATTGCTAATAGCTCCCTTGCAAAATGTGTACTCCCATTTCAAATGTTGCATTTGAAGCCACTTTAGCGTACCTGATGAGATCAGTAATTGACTGTGCTGAATAACTTACTAGCTATTAAACATCTCCCAGCTGATATTTGAGAAATTAACAAGATGTATTAAGATATGGGGAGTTATAGGATTAATAGGGACTCAGGAGACAAGAGAGATCTAGACCTGATAAAACATGATAAGGTTGTGCACACTATGGGATCATTTTAGGGATCCCCTTTTGATATTTTCAGAATTCACATGATGGTATTGCCAAATATGTTAATAAGTTAAGAATACTTTTAAAAGAAAGCAAATTGCTTTTTTTTTTTTTAGGTCTTTTCTCAGCCGCCAGCCTTGGGCTGTATCAGCAGTGTTTAGCCCAGTTACCAGTATTTAAGAAGAGAAAGCTGAGATTAACCCCAGAAATAACATTGACCATCATTCATTAAAACTGTAATCATGCGTAAAATGAGATTGATAGAAATGTTTCTGAAAGGTTGAGAAAAGGGAATAGAAAAGGAATTATATCCTGATACAGGATTTAATAGAGAGAAAGTTAATTCAGCTGCTTTCAAAATATGGTAAAGCACAAAAATCCTCCTGGGCAAATTATAGACCGCTCCACCATCATTACTGCATTTCTAGTGGGAGACAGAGGTTATGCCCCACACACACACACACACACACACACACACACACACACACACACACACACACACACACACACACACACACACACACACACACACACACACACACACACACACACACACACACACACACCTTAACTGTACTGCAAACTGCATACACACAACACATATTCCGCTCTGCAATAAAATATCGGGTTTATCTAGTCGCTGGGAATAGTTAAATCCTTCACGGGGGAAGCACTCTGTTGGTCGGATTACCGTAGTATACGCCTGCCATTTCTCTCCTTATTATCACATTTCTTTCTCAACAGGCGAGTTTAAGGCCATTGTTTTTAATGTTCAGCTCTATTCAATCCCTAGCTTTTACACTGGATAAAATATTTATTTTAGTTAATCACTTAAGTATCACGCTGCGCTCAATATCTTCAGTAGTTGGTAACAGGATTATGTGTATGATGGGTGAAAGTCAGGGCACAAACATACATTTTATATATACTGTATTAAAAAGTTTCCAAAGTATTTTTTTTAACTTTTAAATCAACCTCGCCTGACAGTTGTAGTCTTTCCATTTCACCAGCTCTGTCTGGCATACATTTTGAATACATCTTTTGCACTTGTACCCATAAATGAAATGGAAATATGCTTGTCTTTTTTGTCCCTTTTTAAAGGGACAAAAAAGACTATTTTACAAATAGTTCACTGAATATGAATAGAGTGTGTCAAAAAATAGACAAAGATTAATATAATATAACATCTTTGCTGTGCCTGTTTTTCTGCACGTGTATTTTTTTTTTTTTGATTATTTTTTGGGGCTGTTCCCTTTTATTATAGTGAGAGTGGATAGACATGAAAGGGGAGAGAGATGGGGGATGACACGCAACAAAGGGCTGCAGGTCGGTTTCGAACCTGGGCCGCTGCAGGACTCCAACATGGGGCGAACGCTCTTACTGGGTGAGCTAGAGGCCGCCCTGCGTGTATTTTTTAGTCTCTTTTTCCACAGCTTGGGTCCCCCCTGCATAGTTCACTTAAGAGTGGACTCTGTACCTGCTGTTTTAAAGGTTCATTTTCAACTTACCATTAAGGCTGACACCTGTGGAACCCTGCCTTTGATTGATTGTTGAGGCCATTGATCTAATTTTGAAACCTTTGAATTTCTCCTCTGCATCCTTCCTTTTCTTGTATGGCGTGGAGTAAACCTAATTCCTGTGTGCCTCATGCAGGGCCTCGCTCTGCAAGGTGGGAAAACTGAGTGAATAAATAAATAAAATAAACCTTAAGAAACAGGTCTTTCACAGCGGCACAGAGATTTTTATAGACTGGATCAATTAAATTTGTCTTATTTGGAACAATGGGGCTCTGTAACTCAATAAGAGGTAATGTGGTTGAAAAAGCCTCTCACTGTGCGGCCATTAGGTGAGACAATGTTACCATGGGAGTATTAACATGCAGGGATTACAGAGGTATGACTGGTCCGAGCCAATTAGAATCAAGAGCAGCCTAAAAGCGGGGATGTGGGTGGTCGTCTTGGGCAAGAGAGAGAGAGAGAGAGAGAGAGATTCTGTACTGAATTCCGATAACACGCCCAGCTCCATAAAGATTTCTGAAAGCACTTCTTCAGCCTAAGCCACCTCTCTGCTGTCCTTCCGTATGTTCATTATTTTTACAGTTATAACTTTGCAAAAAATATGGCTCAATACACACTACATTACATTCATTTGGCAGATGGTTTTGTTGAAAGCAGCTTACTTTAACTTTTTTCTTTTTTGCTGCCGCATACACACAAATTGAGACAAATTTGGGGTTCAGTGTCTTGTTCTAGGTCACTTTACATGTGGACAGGAGGAGCCAGGGATCAAATGACCAACCCTACGATTAGAGGGGGCCACTCCCTTAAAATACACCGCTTCCGCGCAAAGGCACAAATAAATGCATTTGCATTCTTTTCATCAGATTTATAAAGCCCCATGTAAGCCTCGATCTGTTTTATAAATATTAATCCTTGTGGAACTGAGCACATGTGCACATGCCTCATTTCAACTCCCACCACTCACCTTACAGTATATGGATGTAGAGACCCCCTGAAACATCCGTTAGCAGGTGAATTGTATGCAAATCTGTTCTATAAGGGATGAAAACCTTTTACAGCGGCTTTTCAGGCCTGGAAGGGTTGAGAGTTTGATGCTCAAAAGATAGTTTTTGGTTGGAGTACCACTTTAAGTTAAGTGTTTCATATTATCAGTGCATAATTAATCAGCTGTTAATCAAACAATGTATTCAATTTTATTTTTAGTGTCAAATCATAACCAAAGTTATCTCAGGACACTTTTCATGTAGATGTAATTGGTATGTACTGTATGTAGTGCATTGTCTTATTTATTTATTGATATTGTCACTCTGCAGTGTCTTCATTTTCATAAATAGATATCCTTTTGAAAAAACACTTATTTCCTGCCTGTTGGCTGAATGACCTCCTTTAGATGCTCATTTCTCCAAACAGTCCATCCTTTTGCGTGAGTGTGAGAGAGAGAGAGAGAGAGAGAGAGAGGCTCTTCCCTATCTGTGAACTCAGATGTGTCACTTGCTATGTTGGAGAAGGGTGGAAACACAGAATGCCTCAGGACATTGTAACAAAGTCCCTTGTGCCACCAGCCCCCCCGACACAATTACCCACTCATGTCTAATTGGCATTTGAGGCTTCTCTGCTTGATCGACCATAGCCACATCAGCATGAAGTGGCAGGGCAGCGTTTGCCAAGCTGTGACTTAACTGGTATCACGCTTTGTTACTCTTCCTAGCTGCTTACATAATTTGCTGATGTAAATTTACTCTGCCTAATTAACATTGTCAGCCTCTCATTTAATCTGAACAGACATGGGATGCATCCGTTCCCTGGTGCTACTGTCCGTTTTGCTGACTTCTGAGTGGCAGTGCAAAGGCCTGTCTGTTGGCTGCGGTGCTGGACTTTGTGACTTGGTTGAATAAATCCATTACTCAGTACATACACAAGTCAGGCTTGTGGGTCGAGAGGAGAGGTTGGCCATGAAACTAACTTTTCAGAACTGTCCTGAATTAAAAAATTAAGTTCATCTCAGTTGTTGGTTGATTGAAACTGAGCACTTAACTTGAGAATGGTTTATACAATGGTACATAGATACAAATCTGACTGACAGGCTGCGCTTTGGAGAAGAGCTTTGTGATATTTGAGGTGACTGCACTACTGACAAATAATCATACTCCCAATTAGAGTCCCTTTCTCTATGGTCTTTGCAATGCTTAATGGCCTGTTCCCACAGAACTGTCTCTGGATACCTGCACAGTCATCATTATCCAACCAGATCTCATGTGTTAATAAATGACAAGTGTCTGGAATATTGATTTGTTAACCTTCAAAGTGGCACCATCAAATGCAGACGGCAGAATTATTTGAATTTAACAAATGTAGGTAAATACGTAATGAGATTTGAGTGTGTGTATCGAGTATGTGTGTTTGGTTGTGTTTTGTCCACATGTAAGGATTGATCCTGAATTGCGATTATTTTACTGTTAATTCAAACCTTGTCAGAGCAGAGACATCGACCTCTTCCAACTACAGTAGCAGTTATTGTAATTCCGTGGTGGATGCCTAATGATCGGGTTGTACAAACAGTGGTTGATGCTGAAGCAAGGGCTGCAGCTGGAGAAAGCTGGCATGATATGTACCGAGCCACCCACTCATTCAGCCAGTCAGGATATTAGATCAGACTGGTGGTTTGTGATGGTGGCAGGGTCAGTGAGCATCTCATTCACATACCCCCCCCCCCCCCCCCCCCCACCGCCCCCCTCCCATTGCTGCTCACCCAGTTGCTTCTCTGCCGCACTGCAGGGTAATCAGGACGGTGACACTTTATGAGAGAGGGGACGACAAAAGGATTTACACACAAAGCCTGGCAGAGGAATATATCTAATTTGTCTCCAGAGTTTGAACCTGAGTGCATAAACACAAAAGTTTAGTTTATCCTAATTGTTTTTGTTCATTTGCAGACGCCGACTCACTCATAATTAATTTTGATTATTTTTTTCATTTGCTGTAGTAAGTATTGCTGAGGAATATAATGGCTTTTAATATCTTTCCAAATAATACCCATTTTCTTGGATTTGTGCTTTTTACAATTTCAAATATTTTCAAATAATAGTGAAAGTATTCTTCTTAGATTTGCCTTTTGCGCCAACTCATGCTGATTCATCGCAACAATTCACCTGACAATACCAGTACTCAACCACAAAGAGAGGAAAAATAAGTCCAACTGTAGTGTGACACAGCAGAGGAATTCTGTGTTGCATTTCTTTCTAAATATGTTGATTCTAGTTTTGTGTGTATATGCAGTGTGCTTATCGCAAAATAGAAAAGGTTAAGAATATGAATTGGGACATCGGTGGCAATCTGGGAGTGAGTCTGAAATTCGAGGTGAAAGTATTAAATATTAATAACCCCTCTCTGTGTCCATTGCTAGCCCATTTATTATTCATTCTACCTTGAAGGTAGCATGCAAGATGACCCCTTTTCATTCAGGCCTCTCTGCCTGCTAACTCCTGCTCTTATAAGTTGTGATTTCATGTGGCTCCACTTATTTTCTCCAGTTTAGCTGCTGTGGAGACATACTTTAGTTTTGTTTAAATTTTTGTGTTTTTGTCCATCTTTGAAATACTGTATACCTTAGGTGTGTGTCTGTCTCTTCGCTACTATTCAGGTATACAGTATGTAGATAATCAAGGCCTAGGGCTGGGCACCGAACGTCGATACTTTTATGTAAGTGCCAAATTTCGGTTCCAAAAGCGTCTGAGCGCGTAAGCGCAAGCTTATCTGTCCTCTCTGCATATTGACACAGAGCGGAGCTTCGACCGACACACGCGCACGCGCAAAGGTGCGGACAGAGTACACTATGTCGGCTCTGCAGTTTTGTTGAAATCACAGTGAGTCACGGTGATGCCGAGAAAGTGGTTAAAGTGTGGTTACAGTTTTTCAAAACTTCACGCAGACAGCGTTTGCTGCAATATATTAATGGCGAGCTGAAAGTGGTCGCGTGCTGTTGTTTGTCTTCCTCTGAGATAAGCAGGCACAACAGTGGTTTCTGTGCCCTGATGACTGACTGACAGGCTGAGGTTGTAAGGAAAGGCAACTTCTACAGCACCTTTCAGCAACAAGGCAATTACATTCCTTTGCACTTAAGTTAGTTCTTCATTAGTTCAATGTTGACAACAGGGCAGTCACCAAGTTTATTGTTAAAGGTTTGTGTCATTATGCAGTTGGCACTAAAAAGTCTTTGTTCTTTACATTCCTTTGCATTTTAGTTAGTTCAATATTAGCCTGTACAAAATGTAATTTGTTTATTTATTTATTATTTATAATATGTTCATGTTGTGGCAAAAAGGTTTCTCTTTTTTTGTTAATTTTTTAAGTTCAGATTGATACCAATCCTAAGTATCTGACTGGCGCACCCCTATAAAAAGCACAACCAGTTTTATTAACGTTACTCTGAGTGAGCAGTGTTACCAGAATTTTTGTTGTTTTGATTCACAATTAAGGTAGAAAATAAAAGTGGTGTGTTTAATGTATTTTTGTTGATGTTGAAATGGATTTTAAAACAAATGGTTCGAAAAAAGTATCGTTAAGGAACCGGCATAGAAACTGCAACATGGCATCATGACTTTGCGTAAACATACACGGCACTTTCCTAAAGCCAAATGGCGTTTTATCTGTACGCATTTTGAGCTATCAATGTGTATGTCTACACTGTATACAGCGGACGTGGTGAAAAAAAAAAAAAAAAGTTGGGTTTAGGGAAAGAACATTGGGAAAGGCTTTAGTAACACTAAAAAATGACAAAAACACCACAGTGACCAACGTCACACGCTTAGGGAAACAAACGGTTGGGTTTAGGAAAATATCATTGGGGAAGGCTTTATTTAAAAAAAAAAAAAAAAAAAAAAAAAAAAACGGTTGATAAATACCACACGCGGGACGCGATCCCAGCTCTCCTGGGTGAAAGTCCTGTGTTTTACCCATCCACCACCCCAACCAACCTCCGTCCTTTCATACTACTTGCTATGGCGATAATTCACAATGTAATGTAGGTCAATGGAGGCCAAACGGCGTTGATAAACACGCTAAAAAACGATTACACGTCTTGATATCACGCAAAAATTGGCGTGTCATACATACGCCACTTAGTGAGATCAGTCTGGAAACTGAGGTATCGAAATTGGCACCGGATCGAAAGATTTTGAACGATGCCCAGCCCTATCAAGGCCTGCTCAAGGTTTCTGTGATTGAGTGTCATAAAGTCCAGTATAATGTCTTTTTTATGCATCAGTTAGTACAGTATGTGTATGAAAACAGGTTTTTATTCAATAAAAAATGTATAAGCTTCAATAAGCGCCATCTGTCAGAATCTAATTTGTATCGACTGAGTTGGGTTTCTTTTAAAATTATAATCCATAACAGTGGATCAAGGATACATGTTGACTTGTCCATACACACAGATTTTTTTTCAGATTTCCAGCAACTCTCCCAAATGATTCATATTTCATACAGGGCATATTTGCCAGTGCCTCTTTGAAGATCTGTGCAGAGCTTCTGCTCAGACTTTGGTCAGTAATAAATAGGAATTCCCCTGAGGGTAAGGCTCATAGGTGCTGTTTATGTTGACCAATGGAGCCACAGCCGGCAAACCAGAGGAGTAGTGCTGTTGGGATTGAAGCAGGTGGGTTCTGGGCTTCAAAGACCAAAAGATAATCTGCCGAAAAAATCTAAAGCCAGGCTCTGAAATGTGCTGAACATCTACGAGCTTCTGCTCACAAAGACACAAGGCTCATCATGTGGTTCGAGCCAGCACAGAAATGCTTTGATGCTGCTGATCCCCTAACTTTTGTTAGTTTATTTGACTGAGTTTCTATGTATAATATGTATTCCAAATGCTAGCTCTTCTTTAAAGAATTTAAAGGAAATCCTGAAGAAATAACCTTAGAGTTGAGAGCTTGTGGTAAAGCATTAGCTGATTCAAAGGCTCAGCCGCAAAGTCTTCCATAACACAGAGGGAAAAGTGCCAGGTCAATCGCTGGATAAATTGTTGCGAAAAATGGCACCACATAAGCACGGGAGATTTTGTTTTATAAGGCTTATATCATTTTAATTTTTCTGAGCAGAATGATAATGTAGAAATATTGATCGGCTTATTATGTTACATTTTTAGAATTATTTGATATGCAGTGAAGTTTTCAGCAAAGTTTTACTCTTAAACAACTTTTAATAGTGGATGAAATTAGGCACAGATGTGTAGTATAGCTATTGAATAGCAAATGTAATCAAGGGGTGATTTTATTTTAGATACAGTGCAGTGAAATAAAGCACGTACGATTTTCTTCTTTGCTCAAGGACTGCTTTCTGTAACACAGCTAATAAGTAATGTGTATACAATACAGTATCTATCAGTCTTCAACTTTGTAAATGTGTGTCAGGAGAGAACCATTTTATTTGCTGTACCATTGAGGATTCTTCTAGAGGAAGTTGAAATTGACCATTATATTTACCTCTCATTTGGACTGAAAATGATTTTAACATGCTTTCTGTGTAGAGGTGAAAAGCCGCAGAGGTTTTCTTGTGATTGATATTTATCCTGAGACACTTATAAATAAAAGCAGAGACTTGTAGGGTCATCCATCCAAATCCACTCTTCTTCACTCACCATTTTTAACCTTCTCCTTTTTTGCAGCACTAAGATGAACATGTGCTGCCTTTCTCAAGTTTATTTGAATCGAAGCTGCACGCATCCAATTTTATATCACCTACAAGGTAAAGATTCAGAGAGTGCCTCAAATTATGGAAGTACATTCAGTGTATATTCACATCTAGAGTGCTAGCAATATTAAAAAGCGCAGCAAATTTAGTTTTCTGACTGAGCATTTTGATTTTGGTCCAACTGTGACCCATTAAATTATATAAAATCCCCAGTATTATTCATATGCATAGTGGGTTAGAAACTGCTAATAAATCTTAGCTGGGGCAATACAAGGAGGAGAGAGCACTGGTTGTATCGAGGATTTCATCTGGATATTGCTCTGCTCACATTATTATACGTGCATAACGAATAGAACTAAGGCTGAACCAGGAAATGGAGAAAATAAAGTGATTTTATATTCCCCTTGCTATTCAGCAACATTTTAGAAATAGGCCTGCCTCTTAAAGAATGTAACCACTGTGGCCTGAGGTTTGCTGCATGTGTACACTGTACACTTGGGCTGTACAGTCATCTATGCTCCTTGACAATACAAATTATTTGCTTTCCTTTTTTTTGTCCAGGCAACGTTTTTTTTTTTTTTTTTTCCCCTCTCTAAGTGGACTATCTTAAGTGGTGTTCAAATGGAAACCGAATAAAATAAAATAGATGGAAATTATTGAAGGAAATGGCCTCCAAGGCTCCATCTTAGTTCATAAAACAGGTTTTTGTGCAGAGTGATTGTGTTCTCGTTGCCTGCAGAGGGTGATGTTGCCCTGGACATGAGCTCATGTCATGTGTTAAAGGAAGCGGTACGCTCACTGCCTGCACTGACTTTTCCCCTCACATCTGCTTAATGTTTTTGTATGCAGGTCTAAAGCATTTCATTATCCTATGAAAACATGTGTATCTTGATAATATTTTCCCTCTGAACTGCTCTTTCTCTCAAGTTCACACATTCAGCATCATACAACATACTGTGGATCTTTTGATTCTATGTGTTTTAATTTTATTGTTCTTACAAGATCTAAACATTTTGCATGACAAATTATAGTCTAAAGTTGAATATAATTTTGTAATTTACCAGACCATTAAACAGAACTTAAAAAAAAGAGACAGATTTTATTTGGTCTAAAAATGTGCATGTAAAAAGCCACTCAGCAGCGTTGTATGAAACTGGTTCATAGATATGAGAAATAGTTGAGGTTGAAGAATAGGCTACGGAGGTGGGAGATGAGATAGCGGTGGTTCAGATGGCCCCCCTCTTGGTGCCGGCCGTCAGAAGGAACGAAGTAGCCATTTTGTGGTGAGTGCGGTGGTGCGGTAGAGATGAGATGGTTAACACCCTTCTGCAGTATAGCCACCCTCCTCTCTCTCCGTCTAATTTTCTCTCTCTCCCTCTTTCATTCCCTCGCTCGTTCGCTCAGTCGACTATGAAGACACTTCATCTTCCCTGACAGTATGACCACTGCTGCATGTTCTGATGCGTTCAGCATACCTTCATTGCATCATAAATAAATCAGAGAAATGACTTTTTCTTTCTCTTTCTGTCACATGTTCCTTTATCTCTCCCTCTCCTGTGCCTCTTATCTCGAGGAGTCGCTGGAAAACGGGAAATGGTGTGCAGTTGGATTTCCTGTGTGCTCCCCCTCTTTCACTGTTCTCACTGCATGTGCGTGATCATCCCCCTCCAATACCATTTAACATTATCTCAAAGGAAAGAAATTATTTTTGCTCCGTAATGATATTCAGTTCTTGTTATGACATTATCTGCTTTAATTTTAATTTAAATGTCATGTATGTGAGGGACTTTCTTAATTAATGTGCACAGGGGATGCAAAATAAAAACTTGTATTATAGAAACAAAGAAGTGTCATTTTTTTCCCTTAGAAAGGGGTCTAGGGGTTGCATTGGGACATATGGGCTATACAAATAAACTTGACAAGCATCGTTATTTGTGCTGGACCCCAAAAAACACACACATCACCAACACACATGTACATTTATGGGGCTGTAGATTACATGAGCAGGCGGGGTAGGGATGGGTGGATGGAGGAGAAGGGGGATGTGGAGAAAGATTGTCAAGAACTCCCCCCTACTGACTCCCAGTTACCCAGTCCCTCCACCCCTTCCTGTAATCTCCACTCCTCCACGGGTAGTCTCAAACCTTGTGTTCGTCCACCACCAACCAATTACCTGGCAACCCTGCCCTTATCCCCAGCACAGGCGTGATGCTGCTGCATGATGGGGTTTTTTGTATATTGAATTCCATCTCCTGGTGAGATAAAAGGTGTAGGAACAGGGCTCTGCCGCTGTGCTAGATAAGTGTTTCTCACAAACCGTTCCTCGCCACTTCTTCTGACACTGATTGTGGAGAAAAGAGACATTGGGGATGGCAGGAGGGGAGAAGGCGTGGGGATGGAGGGTTGTTGCAGCGAGATGGGAACCAATTTCAGTATTATTTTCCTCGTTGTTTTTAATTTGTTATAAAGCAGCTCACAGAGAGAAGTTGGATCCAGCTCCTAAACGCTTTCCTGTTTCATCTTAGTAAAGTCTCTGTGTCACTATTGAGATCAATATTCAAATAGCAAGAGAATATTTTCGCTGGCATCTCTTCTCATTGTAGACTTACCGAACACCAGATATTACTCTGTGGATCGATAGTTTATCTTCATTTAGGGTGGCTGTTCAATCTGCAGAGGTGACAGTTATGGGTTGAGCAGCTCTGTGGAGTATCAGCTTTTATTCAGCTTCATCCCTTCTCTCTCAGTCCTATTTGTAAGCTGTCCTGAGAAGTGTCCCTTGGTACCTGTGGCCTGAGCCAGGCCCATCTATCTGTCTTTGTCTGGCCCACTGCAGGGAACCACACACTCATTGGTTGTCCTGGGGAACAATGTAAGTGACGAACCACCGATCATACATCAAATCTGCAAGGCATTTGACAGTGCAGGACAGAAACATTGAAAATAATGACCACAGCGATATGTATCAGAGGTTGAAAATAGAGTGCCGCAGAGAACTATGTTGAAGCTGAGAGCTCTTCTGTGTGACCCACCCAACCCTGGCCCTCCCACTGTTTTAGAGGTTAATGGAAGCTGCATGAGCACAGAAGAAAATATGTTTCCAGTTAGCCAGAATGAGTGATATTCAACTACTTGGACACTAATATGCTCCAATTGAATTTCTCCCTTTGTCAGAGGCTAGTCTGCCCTGCTGTGGACCCTCCCTCACAGCTGTGCCCTTGCCTCTCTCTGCTCAACCAGCACTGAGCCAAGCCCCAAAGGTCAAGTGTGAGGGGTCAAGTTTAACCTGAAACCAGACAGAGGGAGGGGGAGGGTCTGGGGTCACTTCTGTGCAGCATATTGCTCAGCACCAGTGTGAATGTTTGTATTTATGGGTGTGTGGCTTCATCTGTGGTGTATGTTTGTGGTTGTGTGTGTAAGTCCATTGAGGATATACAGTACTGGGACCTGATTTTTCAAGCCACATCATAAGGTGGTCAGAAATGTGCAGAACAACTGTGCCGTATGTGGTGCATTGTGAACGCATCTGCATTGACGGACCACAGCGTCACCTCTGTATAGTGTGACACATTTCCATTTGACCTGCCTATCCAAAAATAAGTCTGAGAGTGCTTTAAATGTTGTGCTTGAGACGAGGAACCCACTGCCGTCCTCTCTGGCAATATGGCAATGTTTTTTATACTTTCGCAGATTAAATTAAAAAGGAGGCATGCAGGAAACTAAATCTGATCATAAGTGGTCAAAAGAGACACATCCTAATACTCCGTGTGAACTACAATCAGTCTCAACTGTATGTAGACACACACACACACACACACACACACACTGTCTGGACACGTGATACTAGGTCTGAGCAGGGCCTGTGTACAAGGCTATCCTATTACTTTCACATGTTAGGAACTTTACAGTACAGCGTGTTTGTATTGGTCTCCTGTTTTACTTTGGTAAATTGCTTGTGGATCTTGAATCTGTTCATGTACATAAACATCTGTGTCTCTCTCACTCACTTTCTCTTAGACACACACACTCACAGTGCGAGTCAGCCCACACCTGGAACAGATAAAGGGTCTTTCATGTTTTCAGGGCTATCCTGAGGTCAGTGAGTGCTGGTGTTGAGAGCCAGTTTTACTAGGAGTGAGTGGAGCTGTAGAAGAAATGAAAAGAAACCATATATATCCAGGTGTTGCAGAGTTAAGGAAGTTTTATTGGTCTACAATTTCTTCCTTGATTTCTTCCCACACCACTATAGAGATACCCCCTTGGCATCATACATTGCCCATCTATTGCACAGTTGTCTTTCGAGCAAGAAGATAGATAATAGTCTGCTTGGTGCCTTTTGAATTATCAACAGTACTGCACATAGATAAAAGTCTATGTTTTTGTCAAGCTGCCGTTTCAATCTTGTTTCAGGTATTTATGGGAGAATGTGTGCTTTTTGTTGAATCCTCCGCCAAGTATTAACTTCTCCTTTATTAACCTCTATCCTCAAGGCTTTTACCTGTCAGTAACTTTGATATGATATGGACCATCGTGAATGTTTCTGAGCTACAAACTCTCTTACACCCATAAACTTACAAAGGAAAGCAACAAACAAAATGTGCACAACAAACAGGCATTTATAGACAGCTGCACCCACAGCTTAAACTTAACAAATTTAAAAGTAAAGTATTACTACTGTAGCCTGTGTCCTCTAACGTGAATTTTATTTTTTTAAATTTTACCTATGCGTATCATAAACATATTGATAAAGAGGATTTCTGTGAACCCAACATATGATTGAATTTGATCATGTGTAACCTAACCCCATTCTCGTGATATTACTTTTGAAATGTTCTGGCACCATCATTCCTGACTCTTTGCTTTGTTTATTTTGTTGTTGTTGCAATGAAGCTCAAAACTTTCAAGAGAAATTCTAACTAAAACGATTGTGGAGGAGCAGCGGTCTACAGCACTGTTTTGAAATGTCCTCATTTTAAATGCAGCCAAGGACGTATGTCGGCGTTTCCTGTCACTCCACCGCCAACAGTCCAATAAAGGTAAAATGCCAAATAAATAATCCTTGGAAATGTCTCTTATTGAGCCGATATTCCTTGAATGACACATCGGCAAACCTCTGTTTATGTGGTTATGTGCGTACATAATATACGTGTGTGTGTTTTAAAAAGACCCCATGCCCGGTTTCTCACAGTTGTCTGTGGGAGAGTGGTCCGTGACACCCGTATCCCTGTAAAGTTTCCGGTGCAGGTGTAATTCCCCGTAAAACACCCTATAATTTACTACCCTTTGGGAGCACACTGTCTCAGGGTGTGAAAATCAATAGTATGGAGGAGAGGGATTGGGCACAGTGTCTACACTATGGCAGCAGTTAGGGTAATTCTGTAATGGCAGGGGATGAGGTTCAACCTATCTACGCTCTATCTGAAGCAGATAAATGTTTTACAACACCATCGTTTAACCCTTCCTACCCAATCCACCCTGCCCCCAACGTCTCTGGATGCTCTACCCAGGGACCGCCCCTAGAGCTGAGCAGTCCAGACTGTGGTGGTGGTGTGGCAGTGTATGTATTATATATGTGTGTGTGTGTGTGTGGGGGGGGGCTACATTCCCCCCTCACCTCCCTGGACGTGCATTCCGACTCTTAATGCTTTATAACCTTGTAAAGATAGCCTAAGGCATTTTAGCATATAGCTGATCTTTGAAACCCCCCAGTTTTTCAGAGAGAACCCATGCGGAAAACATGCATTGAATCTAACAAGATGCTGCATGTATAATGTAGCATACTGCAGATCATATAGGCCACTGGATATTATAACCCTAATTCTGTGCACCTCTAAGCATGCAGAGTGGTTCATTTTGAATTCTAAACCAATGAGATTGATAAGAGTGATCATAGAGGATGTGGGCTAACGAGGAAGTAGTGGGATGATGGAGAATAACTCCCAGAATCAATCAGAATATAGTGCTATTGCCTTGACTTTGTTTCTAATAAAAGGAGTGAGGCCTTTTTGTTAGAATGAGTCCAGAGTGAGTGTGATGGTGGAGGAATGGCTGAAGAGGGATATCCCACGCAGCCTTACAGCGGAGTCTGCATGACGTGTCTCAGCTTCAGCAGGGACACGCGATTCATTCTGTCAGAACGGAGAGGAGAGATCTCATTGTGCCTGCCTGGATTGGCACCAACAGCAATCACTTGTTTCTGATTTATTAGATAGCCAAGGAAATTAATTTTGTTCCAAAATGCATGGTCGGAAATTAGATGGTGAAATTGTGTGAAAGAATCAGTGATTGTTTCCCCTCCTCCCGCTATCCCTCCGGAGGTACTGATAACTGCTGATCTTTGTGACACCATTAATGAAAAACTTATTCAGATTGAGGAAAAAAAAAAAAAAAAACGGTCTTCAGCGATGTTGTAATTAACTCGGCTATCTCTCCAGGCCTTAACGTGATTTGAACAACCCATTAACATTCCCCCAAAAAGCTGGCCACTAGCACTCAGGTCATGGCTGGCTATGGACCTTCGGAAGTTCTGCCCTACATTCTACTTCCTGTTCACATTACTAAAGATCCGGTCCGTCATAGAGGCAAAAGTGATTGGCACAGCTGGATTAGCTCTCTGGATTGGTTTTATCATCCATGTATCACTCGTGCTATCACATTCACTGTAACCAAAATACTCATAAAATTAATACAAAAACAGAAACCCTTCCTATGCACATTGTGGTTGACGTTCAGTATCTAAAACGGTTTAGATAATGTTACTGTAAGTAGGGTACATGGGATTGCCTGTTTGATTGTAACTCTGCATTGCCTTTTAGTAATAGTGTCACATTATTTCCCATTGTGGTCACACTCAATCATTACCATGTCCATGGTTAATCACATTCATTATCCACCGCAGTGTTTCAGTATCTAATGGCTAATGCAATCTCAGTGTGAGACGATTGATTGTTGAGAATACCTGTCTTAACATTTTTACCCTATCACCTTGAATAGATATTTTTTGCTAAGGGTATGCAAAATGAGCCATGTTTAGACTAAAGTTACAAGTAAAAGGCACTTGTAGTTAATGGTGTTCTGTTAGTCATGCAAGGGTTCTTGTTCCTTGTGCATTAGTTAATTTCGTTAAATTCCTGGTTGCATATTCAAAGCCATGGGCCTCTTAGTACTTTAAATGCTTTGCTTTGATAATTTTGCACATAGTATGAATATGTATTCTGTCTTTCTTCTATTTGTTCAATTGCACAACATTTGTAATGATGTGTTTTTGTTGCCCTGCCCTAAGGATATAAGGTTGTCTGAAGTGTATTCTCTCTTCTCATCATCTTTAAAGAAGTGAATGCAGAAAACAAACTGCTATCTATCTATCTACCTTACCTCTCAGCTAGCTGAGCATGGCAGTATATTTACATTTTTACCTGTCTACTTTAGTACTTAGCATGGTTTAGTATCTGACTATAAAAAAAGAAGCATACAAGTCTAGTCAAGCTTTTTTATTTTGACCACTTATCCCTGAAAACAGTGACAGACTGCCATAAACATGTAACATACGCAACCATACAAAACTTATAGCATCACACTACTATAAATTCTATCTAATCCCGGCTGGATATTTGATAATTCACTCTTATTCCCCCGTGCTTCTTCCTACTACTCTACCCCCAGCATTTCCTCCTCCACCAAGGCTGTTCCACCATTTTCTCAGGATTGAATGCAAATTGGTTAAAACACTGATCAGAACTTATTACAAAATGGAGCCTTGCTTAGAGAAAGAAATGGTGCATCACTCTGAGAGCGAGGATGGAAGGGGCTGGGAGAGCCTAAATGTGGGCTTGGAGTGGTGGTGGGTGGGGCTACTCGGGGTGTTCGTGTGTGTGTGTGTGTGTGTGTGTGTGTGTGGAGGCTTTCTGTAGCAGGGATGGGAAAATTAGATTTATTTTTTTCATGGGGGAAAAGAGGGAGGGTGAAGGGGTGGTTGTGGGGTTCAGTAATGGCACCTCACTGTATTTTATATATGTACAGATGGAAGAAAATGAAAATGTTTTCTGAATTTTTCCACTTATTTTCTTTCTGTTTTGTTTTGTGTGTGTGTGTGTGTGTTTCTGTCTGCACCTCTCTGTCTGTCTGAATTTAACCCACCCACATCCACCCCTCCTCCTGCTCCCCTTTTTCGCTGGCAGATCCCCAAGGTTATGGCATGTCTGGACATCTAATCAGGCCAAGTCTTGATGCTGAATATGTTGTGCCCCTCATCCCCACACCCTATACTGTTTATCCTACACCTGCCATTATATATTCAAGCCTTTGTCCAGTCTCTACTGCACACCCAGCTGTGATAAATGAACACAACCTTGGAAAATACAAAGGTTGAAGAACAATGATTCCCCTTTTTATGAATTCATTTTCTCCTATGTAGCTTGTGTTCAGCCAGTACAGAGGCAACGCATAACTCACTCTCGCCCATGTCTAACAAAGGTATGCATTTGAAATTTATTGACGCAAAATTGAGGCACATGCAGACTACATATGTGAGCCATTATGGGTAATTTAGGCAGTTATGTCTCTTGTCCCTTTGACCTAAAGGGATAATCTTTGCACCTTGTCAGTAATAATAAAAAAGGAACAGCTCCCTTTTGAATGTCGCCTCTACATGTTTCTGAATGGTTTGGTTTTCAGTCATTTTGCATACGTGCATCCGCCTGTCTCTTTGTGACTTCTCTGGCAAACTTCATTGGAGGAGCAAAATAATAGATTTTCTGGCAAGTTCAGCGAAAGACCTGGCAAGTGAAGTCATTTCAATCTGTCAAGGGTTCGGTATTGTAATATTTAAGAAGATGTGGACAGTTGCTCATCAAGAGCAGTTTTAAAAGTAAACAGAGACTATGTTGACCTTTTAGTGAGGGGAGTGCTCTCTTTCTAACCTCTTACCTCAGCAGACAGCAGTACCCGTGCTCTGCCAGTAGATGGTGTGCCACGTTCAGGTTTTCTCGGTTTCCACTCACCAAGCCTTGCTTGCTCACCCGTGACTTGTGCAAGCGCTCTGGGGTAGGCCTCCCTAACCTATCATCCCGCACCCCCCTCGACACCCCTCTGAGCACCCCTTCCATCTCTGCCATCTCCCCCATCGCCCCCCTCCCTCTCCATCCAGGGGGCAGAGTCACCGAGGTGGCAGTTCTAACAAGCTGCCGGGGACCGCACTGCTCAAATGAGCCAAATCAAAGAGAAAAGGGGGAGTTGGATAGGTATCGCCATGAACCCCCTGCAGAGAACAACCATTCTGATGAATATGAAATGAATTTGTATTGCTTGACATGATAAGCCCAAGGATAACCCTGTGCTCAGTCATCCTCTTTACCCTGTCATCCTTCAGACATTGAAAGATGCACAAGAAGACATCAACAAAAAATTACTAGCAACAACTGGCCGACTAGCCTTGAATTGTTGGTGGGCTGATTTTTGGACAGGAACATTATAGAGTCAGTGAATTGCAAATGAACAGGATTTAAATGTCTGTTTTGTTGTGGACAAGGTGAAGTGTTCAGCTAGCCTTCCAATGTATGGCCATGTCCTCTCTGAAAAGGACAGGTGGATGACTGGCACTACAACACCACTGAGTTTTTAGATGACTTGACTTGTAGACTGGCATTAATAAGAGAGCACTCCTGTACCGTTCTCTCTTCCTCCCTTGTCTTCATTGTTCATTCTCTCTGCACCTCTCTGATTTCTCATTTCATTTTGTGGTACGGTTGCTATCCCTCTGCATCTCTCTTGGGCTGTCCTCTCGGGGTCTGTGATGTATTGGCGTCAGGTCAATCTACCAAAACATATACAAGATCATGGAAAAGAACCACCATGTTGTGTCCTCCCCCTTCATTCAGCTTTACTCTGTCACTTCCTCAGCACACATTCAAACATGTGCGAGTGAGCACACACACACACACACACACACACACACACACACATGCACGTGCACGAAAGTGTGTGTACATACACTCATGTGGTTGCTGCACACTTCATTTAACACACACAGATGCAGGGCTTTATGGTTTTCCTAAAGCCAAAAAACAAGGAAGTGCACATTGATTGTAAAAGCCTGTGTTATCATTTATGTTCACAAATGCTCCTGGCATGGAAGAAGATCCATTGAAATTGCTCATCCAAGAGAAGGAATTGGAAACATTGTGTATAATAATGTGAATGGTAATGTTTCAGTTTTATGCCTCTATTTCGTCTGTATGTGTGCAGTCTCAGATCTCTGAACCTAGATTTCACAATGATTTCACAATTTACAAAATGTAATGCATACAGAAACGACTATGTGTAATGTTTTCTCTCCTTCCTTTTCTTTTAAGCTTTCTGTGAGTTTAAAGAATTACACAGTGAATATGGCTTCACCTGCAGCACTCAGCCTTTTATTTTTTGCTAGATGTTCTTTTGGTAGATTCCCATCTGAGAGAACCCTACATAGTTATCTAGAGGTAATGGAACCTGCTTGTAAACGCAACGCTCGCTGAAATTCAGTAGAACCCCTGATCTGCTTGGGCATGAATGTCTCTTGGTGCTTTTACTATTCAGTCGTGTTAATGTCCTTTTAGGTTGAGAAGATGTAAAACAAATAGAGATCTATCAGTTGTTATGTATGGAAATGTATACGGTTTGATATACAGTAGGTAGATGTAGTAGTTAAATGCTGAAAACTGTTTCTCAGACCGGCTATATATTAAGATTTGCTTTATAACTATTTGTCTCAAATTTATACTTTTCAAGATTCAGAAAAAAAGCTAGTGAATGGCCTGTAGCTGAAATTAAAATGGGACACACACAGACACGATGCAAAACTGACCATCAACACCCCTCGGTAGTGTTAATCACATAATATTTTAAAATCTAAAACACACAACTGTGTAAAAGCGAGCAATTTTGTTTAAGTTGAAGACATAAGTATCTCTCTGGTACTTGCACCTTGCCTTTTTGACCTTGGGAAGGCACTACCGGGCTTGTGTATTTTAGTAAGGTGCTACTGACTTCTTCACCTGTGACCCCTCTCCAAACAGTAGGTCAGGAAGGCACTGAGGGATACTGCCACTGTGTGGCTTACTGTGGTGCACCGCCACTGTATTACCTCTGGCTTGGGCTGAGCATCTATCAGCCTTCCGATCAGAACAGGGAACTTGTGTTTTCCTCTGTGTGCCCTCTTTGCACTTATGATGTTTAGTTTGTGTCCATCTCTGGGCTGTCAGATTTACCTTTGTGGTCTTCCATCCAGAAATGTTTTTTTTTGGGGAGTTGCATCACACATTGAGAACATTTTCTTTGAAGGAGCAACATGTGGTAAGGTATTCATTAACTGTAAGATGTCATTTAGAACCGCTCATAAAAACTATAGCCCATTGCTGACAAGTTGATCCTGGTTGGTAACTTATTTCCTTGACGCTTTTGTGAGCATTGTCTTCAGACTGAATGCTGGAGGTGTTTTTGCATTTGGTTTTCCTGAGTGGGACACAATAAAAGCAATTTCTCTATAAAGCCACTCAAACATGGAGTGAACAGACAAAAGGGAATGGTGAAAATCTGGGCCAGAGCAGAATCCAGCCTGCCCCTCTGCTAACCTCCTCTCAAACAAACACAGCAGCCATTTCCTCCCTCTGTCCCTGGAGCCCCTCGCCCCTCACTGAAGCACCAATTCAGCCGGCTGCAGCACAGGTGTTGTGATGTGTGTCATTTATATCTTATTTCACATTGTAGTAAAACAGCATGTTATCTCAAGTTTTTCATAGTGTTCAAACGGTACTGTGTGTGTATAAAACACTTTTTGTCAAATTGATGTGTAATAAAAGTGCATGCAGGGAAGATTTCTGATATATGGCGGAGTCTAAATGGTCAATATTTTTTGTAACAGAGTGTATTTTATTTCTAAAATTTAGAAACGTCACAAATTTATTTCAAAGCAATAAAATATTGTATTTGTATATCCAAAATGTTCTAAAATTTCTTGAATGAGATCACTGCTGTAAACAATGTATTACTGGTTATTTTGTTTAACAAAACAATTTGCCTGCTGTGTATATACCAAATCAAAATTATGTAGTTATGACATCTTAGTTTTCTGCTTTTTTATGTTGACATGCTTCACTGTTTATTTAAACCTAAGTGAGGGACTTCCCCCTGGCTGAGTCTGATGGTGTATTTTATGTACAGATGCATCTGGTAGGAATCAGTTGACCCCGCTGAGGGAGCTGAAAGTGAAAGAGGCTGTTATGCTTTAGCACTGGCCCAACTGCCAAAGTCACAGCCCGATCGGACTAATTCCCTGGCGTGTCTGCAAAGTCGAGCATGATTCCATCACGCTCGACTTTGCAGTACAGTGAAAACCCCACCAATGTAATCCAACGAAGACAGAAAATATGATGTATGCAATGTCAGAAATTACTAAAATGATCATACTTAAAAAAAAAATAAAAAGAAAATCATATTTTAATACATTTTTATTTTCATTGTTTTGTTTTCATGCAGAAATCAGATGGGGTAAATTTTGCATTTTTCTTTATTGCAGTCTATCTTATTTACTTTTTATTTTTACTAAATCAAAAAGACGAAAACTGTAAATTCTGAATATAATTAAGTATTTTCACAATTAATGAATCTTGTGATATTTTTCCTATTCAAATCCTGCATATTTAAATGTAATTTATTTTTCAATTGTTTTCAGTTGTTTGCGATGGTCTTGGTGTCCAAGATAAAAAGGTAATTTCTTTTTGTTCTTGTTTCTCCCCTGACATGGGTGGGGTAGTGAGGGTTTAGGGACCGAAGGAGGGGGCAGTGTGTTTATTTCTTTTTTTAGTCTCTCTCTGTCTCCTGACATATCGGTATTCCTCATCTTCTATCTTCTCTTTTGAATACAAGTAAAAAAAAAAAAAATATATATATATATATATATATATATATATATATATATATATATATATATATATATATATATATATATATATATATCTTGCCTTACCATTTTCATCAGCTGCTCTGATAGCCATAAATCTTGTCACTCATGTTTTTCATCAACCCATGTCCATGGAGCGTGTGGTGAGTCCTGGAGATTCCCGTTGAAGCGAAAGCAATGGTCAGAACGAGAGTCCACAACCGAGCCAGAGAATAACACAGACACACAGGCGATACCACTGTCTCCATAAGATGAAGCTGGAGACCTGTACTAACATACAAAGGCAACAGAAACGGAGTCCTAAAATAAAACATGGTAGTAAAATGTCTTCTCCCTCTGTGAATTACATGTAAAAGTAAATTGACTGAAACAGACAAAAACTGGAACAGTGTGTACACTTGACAAACACATCATTGAATGGACTTTAGTTTGTTTTTTTCTTTTTTTTTTCTTTTACTGGTAAAATGTTTTGTAAAATGTGCAGGAATTTGGTAGGTGGATGTTTTCTTGTGAATGCCAGCAAAGAGAGCAGAAAACAAGATAGCTGAGTGTGTTCTGTAATGTTTCCTCCTGGTTCGATTCTCAGATGGCAGGAGCCAGTTACTATCACTGGTATTCCCCTCTGCATCTGGGTTCTGCTGCTTGTCAGCTCAGCTGTAGTTGTTTTCATATGTGAGCCATGTTCCTTTTGGTGCAATTTTTTCTGCCTCCTGGATACTTTGTTCTTTCAACCTGAACTTGACATTGTTTTCCCTACTTATGTTCAAGGCTGTAATGATTGGCTGTGACAAAAGGAGCATCTCCCTCCATCTTCACAAAAGAGTGATGGCCTCCAGACAGCTGCCATTTACCATTAGTCATGCCCCATTCGCCTCAACTAATTTTATATTTCTTATTGCTTTTTGTCATGTCCATAATGTTTTTTTTTTTTGTTTTTGTTTTTTACAGATAATGTAAAGCTTATTTCATGTTATTTCCCCTAAACCCACAACTGTCTCTGTGAATGATATAATTACTTCATCTTTAGGCGTTAATTGTGATTTAATTGCCCTAATTACTTCATTATTTCGTACATGATTAAGATAATTAGCTTAGTGTTAAATACTGACTCCCCCCCCCCCTGTAAAACAGGAATAATCCCCCTTGATTAGTTAATGAGATTAATTATACTCAGTGATACACCAGGTATAATTGTTAACGTTCCCACCTGTAATTTCACTTTCACACCATTAATGAAAAATCATGGTAAATGAAGACCAGCATGTGTCTTTAACAGGTAATTAATTAAAAACAAAGGCTCACAGTTTAAATGTGAAATGGATAATTTCTGTACATTAACATGTTCTTTAACGCTAATTAACTGAAATAAGGTGTGGCATGGGTTTTCTCTCGCAGAAACGGTTCTTTCAGAATGAGGTCAATCAGTGTTAACATTTCTTTGCCTTAGGTTTTCATGAACAAAGACTTTTAACAAATATATTTTTTTTACTTTCAAATATATTTCAGATATCTTTGCTTGAATTGTTACATCTCGTAAATTGTAATTACTTAGTTCGAAAAGTGATATCTGTCTCTCTGATGAGTTTGAAACAGATATTAGGCCCATTTCACAGAAACTGTAGCTTGAATAAGTTCAGCATGCGTTGAATCAAGCTGAATCAATCAGCCTGGTTAGACTTTGGAATTTAACCAATGAGAATGTGATAGCCTAAGTTTAATATGTGATGCAGCTGGAAAATCTAGCGGTGTGCTGAAATTCAGAAGATGGCTGGCAGCCTCGTCTGTCTATGTCTGTGTTCCTGTATCTTTCCCTTCTCTACACTCCGTCTTTTTCTCTCTCTGTGTCTGCAGTCAGAGGGTAGAGTCAGTTTTACTGTCACTACCTGTGAAATTGTATTCTACGAAGATGGATGCTTTCTCTTATATTCATGACATCCAGGGAAGCACAGTCACCTCCAAAACAGTTTAATATGGATGCCGTGGAGGCGGACACATATACACACGTTATACACACGTACATACACGCAAACAGTACATGTGCACACACAAACACACGGACATAAATGTACTCTTTCACACACACACACACACACACACACACACACACACACACACACACACACACACACACCTACATACATTGTTTTGCCCCAAAGACAATGCATGGCTGGTGTTTTGCTCCTGCTGATGATGAAGAGTGGTAGTGACAGTGCTGCTCTCAGTAGGGTTGATGCATTACAACACAGTGCTGCCATGTTGCGTAAATCCTCTGTCTCTCCTCATTGAGAACATGGAGGCTTCTCATCTAGCATGGTACACCAGTGCACTTAAGCTTCTCTACTCCTGTACTGTTTCATCTCTGGAGCTTCGTAATGACATTCCCTCTATGTAGTCTAGTCATCCATTTTGATGGTATTGTGGCGTTTGTTGCCTTCAGCGTGTGCGTGTTTCTCTTTTTCGGGCTGAGTGGCAGTCCAGCGTCGTGTTGAGCTCAGAGGTGTTCGCCATGGATCCCTGTGCAGCCACTGAAGAGTACATGTGCTCCACAGGTGTAGCCCACCTTCCTCCCCTCACAGGGGGAAACCATGCAGAGTAATCTACTCAGGTTGGACTGGAAGAGAAGCAGCTAGAGTAAATTGGTGGGCTCTGGGTGTGCAAGACTTGTGTGCGCATGTGCTGTTGTGTTTGTGTGTGTGTTTATTTGCACTGACACAGAGGATGAAGGTGAAGGGGTGTGGTCTGTGGGTTAAGGCGGCAGTGGAGACTCACAGTTGAGGGGTTTGTGGGCTGCAGCCACGGAAATACACCGGATTAATAAAACAACACTGCACACAGGATAGGACTCTGAGGGTACCAACAGACCCTCTCTCCCCCCTCCCTTTTCACTCTAACCCTCCCTTCGCTCTTCCACCACTACCTTAATATAAGTAAGAGATGCAACCCCACGAGTCCTTGGGGTCGTTATGTTTCATTTGGGCTGTGTTTTCCCTCTCGGCGCAATGCAACAGTACTTGGCCAGCACCTTGCTACTGTCTGCATGAGGCCAGTAGGGCCTCCTAAGTGTACAGGGTTCATCTTTACTACTACTTTATTACTTCTCTGTGCTGTCTGGACCTTCAAGTATCTCCTCCTGACATCCTGATACAACAGGACAGTCAGATAGAGCTCTTTGCATGTACAGGGATTCAGAAATAGAGAGAGCATGTGTACTCTTGTAGGAATATCTCCACGGAGAGACTCCTTGAACAGTTGCAATGTTGCTCCATTTCATTCTCTGTGTGGCTGTTTGGTTGAGCTTTATTGTAGAACTAAACTTAGACACCGTGCCCTAGCTGCAGGTTGTATGGAGTTTCTACATCGCGTTCTTTGGTGAGGGGGAGGAGAGGAATCACAGAGTCTGTAGAAATGGGGGTTCTGTTCAGAGGTTCAGAAGAGAGATTTTGTGTAATCCTATGCTAAATTCAGCATCAGATCTTTTGGGGAGCTGTGTAAAACCAGTATGTTTTTCTTTACTTTCCTGCACACCTCAAAAATGATGATAGCACATGGCTTTTCAGCTATCTCACCCTCAAGGCAAAATGTACAAGGCTGCTAGGCAGCGTTACCTCTTCCTCTTCCTAGAGACAGCTAACCCCCTCAAAGGATGCTGATGTCTGGAGAGGGAATGCCTATGAGCAGAAATGGGAATAAGGAGGGAGGTTTGGGGTGGGGTGGAGGGAACATGGAGTCTGGGGGGGGGCATTGAATAGAAGGGGAAGAGGAGGGAGGGAATATGTGTTTGATTCAAAGAAAAAAAAGTAAATTCGGTCCCCCTGTTCCTTGTAGAACACTTAGCTTTGACCCTCCCTTGCTTTCTATACTCCCTCCCACCACCACCACCACCCCCCCAACCCATACACACACAGACACACCGGGTCCAGCAGATCTGCAGGATATCACAGCAGAGAGCCTTTCCTATTTTCTGCACAGAGATGTGTGCTTCTTAATATATATCTTCACTCTATGGTGTGTATATGTCCACGCTGTTGCAACAGGCAGACACTGAGGGAGGAGAGAGGGAAATAGGGAGAGAGAGTGACAGGAAGGGAAAGAGGGAGGAAGAGAGAGAGGTAGAGTGAGAGTCAGACTGAAATAGGAAAAGGGAGGGGGAGAGCTTTATATGTTGGTTACATGTTTATGATGCAGTGAAAAATATTAATTTAGATTTCAAAGAAGAAAAAAAAAAAAGGCTTGAGGATAAAATCTTGAGTATTTCTCATATTTCTGGTGAACTAGTCCACATAGCTGCAGCCAAAGCCCTGACCAGACCTCTACTTGTGCTGAGCAGACTGGAGGCGACCCAGGGTAAGTTATGGGCTTTTTTCTTTCTCTTCCTCTCTACGCTGCTGATTACGATGCTGCTGATTGATTGGTTAGAGGCTGTGGATTATCACGGGCCGCTCGTCACCAGGTACCTGATGAGAGGAGAGAGAGACGGGAAGAGAGGAGGGGGAGGAGGAGGGGAGGGGGATGGAGAGGGAAGGAGGGGTGGAAATTAGATGAGCATGGCCAGTGCTCACATCACCAGATCTCACTAACTCTCTGATTTCTGTTTACTCTGCCATTGCACATTTGTATACCGCGTGTGCAGAAATTGATTTTGTGCATTTATATGTATTTGTGTATCATCTTGGTGTGCGTGTGTGGTCCCAGCAGGCACACGTTGCCAGCCCGCCTGCCTTTCCGTAGTCAAACCGGCGCGTGCTGATGAGGCTGTGGGGAGGGGTTTGCTGATGAGGGAAAGCCAGAGGGGCCTTTTTGTGAATATGCAGATGAGGGGCATGTGTAAATGGGAGGGGGCTTGACGTGAGTGTGTGCCACACGCTTTATTGTTTATATGTTCTCCATAGGGAGCCTGATCCTCAACAGATTGCCGGCGTTTGGTGTGATCTTGCCGCTGCTTTGTTTGGGGCATTCACTGACAAAGATGGAGAAAGAGAAGAGGAGAGCTGTGGAGGGGACGGATAGAAAAATACAGTTAAAGAGAAGGGAGAAAAAAATGGTAGAGAAGCTTCAGGGCATATTTTCACCCCATTGACAAGATGTGATGATTGCTGTTTTGCCCTCTCCCCCCTCCCCTTTACCTCCCCAGACGTTTTTCTAATCCATTTGCATGTCAAAGCAGTGGAGGCCACTGCACAGATTAGTATGAGATGACATAATGATGTAATGAATTAAATGCTCCTGTTTAAGCGCTGTACTTTTCTTTAGTGGGAGGCAAGGACAGGGGGATGAGGGGCAAACGAGAGAGGCAAAAGCAAGGATGAGACACTGGCATGCTTTTCTTTTGAGTTTTCTTTTACACTTATCTCAGGAACGCTGATTGAAATAACCTTTTCTGCTTGATTTGATTACAACACTACATCATAGTGTGCAGTGAGCTTAATCATGTTTACATACACATTTACATTACATTTCAGCTGCATGTATATTTTTGACTGTAACCATCTTCAATGATGTTTAACCTGGACTCTTATCAATTGTACATAACAAATCTGTTTTAGCATGGCAAATGATGCATTATATTTATGATGATTTATGATGTAGGTCATTAATTGTTGTTGTTGTTGTTTATTTTTCTAATGTATTCAATTTTGTTTTAAATCAAACAAAAGAAGTACATTTTTTTTGTAGCTGTCCCTTACTAGCAGCAGCTTGCTACTTTTTGGTGGTTTCTGTTTGAAGAGTTGTGTGAAGATGGAAAAAAGAAATTGTTTACATTTTGGCTCGTTCAAGAAAGGTGTATAGAGGATCCAGGGATATGATTACTATACCTTCATCTCCTTTCTTTCTCATTTCTCCCTTTTTTCTACTTTTCTTTTTATCATGGTCTGGCAATACGGATTTTAAGGATAGGTTTTTACCTAAAATAAAAACTATAAATATGCTATGGTTTTACCTACCTTTGATCTAAATCATCATGGCCTTTAACACAGGCACTAAAGTGACTGTGTGTGGCAGCAGTAAAAGTGTATGGTGTATATCATCGATTGATGCACTGGCTAAAGCAGTGTTTTTATGAAGCCGAAAAGATCTGAGACACGACACCTGGGTCTCCATGGAGAAACACCTACTGTGTGACAGGAGCTGGAGTGTGTCACTCTTGTCATCTCCCACCCCAGCAATGATCGCAACCACACACACACACACACACACACACACACACACACACACACACACACACATCTACACCTACCTGTAACAATTGGGATAGCCTCCTCATTGAGGACAAGGGCAGTACGGGGCTTGTTCAGGAGATAGATACGTCCCTCATCTCGCTAAACTTTGCGTTATTCACACTACCTTACTTCTTGCCACTCTTATCGATTAGAGATGTGCTACACAGATTCAGTTTTGCTCGCCTGATGGTTGTCTTTTCTAGTTGGTCATGATTTGGTTCTTCCCGGAGTGGAAGAATAGACTTCATTGACACCAAAATCAATAGTTAATGAAGACCATGATGGGTCAGTGGAACATTTATGGAATTTATCTAGAGAAAGTCTAAATGAAGTAATTATTGAAATGATATAAGCTTAATAGATTTTATGTGATATTAAAATATTTCCTTAATATAAAAAAGAAGGTGTATTTAGAGGTGTTCTTAGAATCACATTTCCAGTGATATACTGGCAATATAACCTTGTAACACTTATTGGTAAATTCTGAAAGAGAGGAGAAAATTTGTAAATGTATTTTTCTAGTTTATGATTTCCAGCAGTCCCCAGTGTGGCCCCGGAGCCGTGTCCATGCGGGTGTGGCTGTGTGGAGTCAGCTGGCTGGTGCAGGGGGTAATGAGTATGCACTGTGACAGCTGGGATAAAGTGTATGGATGTGTTTGGTGGGAGTAATCAGCTGCCGACCACGGGGTGCACGAGGTTGATGTGAGGCTTTATGACTGCAGAGCTTAAACACACACACACACGCACGCACACGCACACACATGCACACACGCACACAGAGGTCCGTTGGGAAAGCATGCTTCACCTCACCCTTGCACTGCTGAACATATCCTGAGCTTCACAGCTAGCTTCTCTCTTTTGCCTTCAGTAAAAATATATGCATTAGCTTCCACTGCCCTGTGAAAATGAAGATTGTTTGATCACACGTAATTGAATTATCAGAAAAATGTAGCAAAACTCATCAGAAGCACATCAGGGCATTTCAATTTGTACTCGGCTGGGATGCTTATAAAGCTGCATTTTGTGAATCAGGATTGAGTATTTGGTTATTAAACGGCACACCCAGCAAAATATTGAATATGTTGTGTAATTGCATTACTGAACAGATTTACCTTGTTACAAACCACATCTCAATTGAAGGTTTTGGAGTCTGTGGCTACAGTGCTTTACAAATAATTGATATAAAGTAGGCCCCACTGGCCAGTGAAATTGAACACACTAATAAATGCATAAAGGGAAAATAAATATTGATCATCCAGTACATTTAGAAAAGTATAGTATAGCTTTGATTTGATTCTTAGAATTTGTGGGGTACAGTATGTTGTTTGTGAGTATTGGTAGTGGTGGCGCGAGCATGCATCTGTATTTATGTGACCATCCAGGTTGTTTTTGCATGTGCAGCTGTAATCCTCAGCTTGGCTTGTCTGTGGCCTTTAAATATTATGTTAGTGTCTGAGGAAGGTGATAAAATGCCCATGTTGGCCTCTGTTTTTGCTTGTGTGTGTGCACGTGTGCGTGTGTTTGTAAAGTGAAAGTTTGTGTGCATGAGTGAGAGTTGGATCCCTTGCCTTGAACTCCTGGCCCTGTCACTTTGGGCTGCAGTTTTCCGCGGGTCTTCCAGGTTCTCTATAGTCAATGGGGAGGATGGGCGGGAAAGAGGATTATTGGTATTGATCTACCCAGGGGGATCATTAGGCATCACTATCAATTCACAGCTCCTAGCACACTGCATCGGCCCGCACAGACATTGCCAATTTGTCCCTATTAGAGAACCCAGTTCCTGGGTGTCTGCTGTGAGAGGCTGCTCAGGCCCCACTGGAGAGCAGCCAGCCAGGGCCTGGCTTAGGCCTTACCACAGTGGGCTTGGCTGCACTCGACTGGGGTAACGAAACTTGCTGGCTGTGATCACCTGCTTCATATCATGAGGCATACACCATTGAATATGCAAAAAAAACTAACTTGTCCTATCTTTTGCCTTAAAATGTCTGGGACTTTAAATGTTATTTAGGGAAACAAAAGAAAATAAGATTTTTTTAGACTCCCTGCACACATTCCACTTCCTGTCAGTAGCTTCCTCTACATCCCAATATTATTTACCATGGGGTAATTGGCACTGTAATAGAATACTTTAGTGGGGCTTATCCAGCCTGGCCCACTTATCTGTGTAAGCTGGCTGTTCTGGGGACTAAAGCTGCTAGATCCGTTGTCGCTGAGTTTAACCCTCTCAGCCGGAGTCAGGTGTGCAGGGAGCTGCACTACTGACTGCCACTGCATGCCAAGATGGGTGGTAGATGCCAGTGGATACCCCTTACTTGTATATAAATAAATTAGACATATGTGCATACGTGTCATTCTTTCATACCACATATTGTTTCTTAAATATTTCTTATTCTTTAAATAAGATAATATTGCTTTTTTTAGGCTGTAGATTTGCTTGACATTTAAATGTAAACCAGCCTCTTGTTTTATATATTGTAATGTTGGTAATATTTTACTAAGATAAGCTAAGAATTCCAGTTAACTTTAAAAAAAAAAAAAAAAAAATAATGTGGCCCCTTTTCTCAAACATGGCTGTTTTACCCCACATAAAATAAATGATATCTATAAATTGCTTGCATTATATCCATTTTTTACTTACCACTAACCACTCTTTATATCTGGTTACTGTCCTTAAGGTGGAGGTGTACACCTTGTTTACTGTGACTATGTGTAAGAAGAACATTTTATGAAAAGACAATAGTGCTAAACAAGACAATACACTTATATAAGCTTGGTATTCACACACACACACACACACACACACACACACACACACACACACACACACACACACACACACACACACACACACACACACACAGAGTGAGCCAGACAAACCATGCAGTTGACCAAGCGGGTCAGTTAACAGCAGGTGATTATTTTCTCACGCCCCTTGACCCCTCTCCTGGCCTCTTTAGCTGCAGCCTATACAAAATCTCATTCATGCAAAAAGCAGATACCAAGCAGACTGATTGTACCATAACTCTAACAAAATACACGATAGACACACTATACTCATATCATATTTAGAAATATACTGTATACATTTGCAAAAAAACTCACTGACTTTGTAAACAGTGCCATGGTAAGAGAAGACAGTGACATTTCATGCTGGGGTCTATTAGAGGGTGAGTCGGGTGTGAAGGACATCCTACAGATCTTTTAAGTGCTCTAATAAATCATCTTCAACACATTCAAAATTCATCAGTGCTAGCACTTTACCCTCTCTCTCTCCTAGTCGGTCCTTTCGTGGTCAGACAGCCATACTGTATGAACACAGCAGTAGAAACCGTGCTCCAGGCAAGCAACATATTGGTCTTCAACCTGAGGTTTTTGCATGTGGAAATCAAAGGCCCGCTGGTAATGACTTCAGTCTGGGCAATGTGTGGGGGTCCTTTTGAGCTGCTATTCCCCAGCCACAGCACTGCTTTCACAAATCGTCATTCACTGGCTGTTCATAGGACGTTGTGCAGCTCTCCCGTGCTAGGTCAACGACCACACAAATGACGTATGGAGCCAGCTCTGTTTTAACCATCCCATCCAGTTGGTCACACGTCATCAAATATAAAAGCAAAGGAAATATTTGCAGGAATAAATCAGAAGGAAGGAAAGAAGGAAGTAGCATACACCGTTCTAGATAACCAATTCTTTTTTTGAGTGTTAAATTGCATAAAAGATGGAAGAAAAGAATAAAATTGATGATCTAATTGTTATGTTTAGTCTGTAGCAGCATTGTGGTGGAGCCACCAAGAGAGGGCAGTGTGGCCTGCCCAAGAGCATCGCTAGCAGCTACAATTCATGTTTAGAACATTGTGATCAACACACACACACACACACACACACACACACACACACACACACACACACACACACACACACACATGCACGCACACGCACACTCCCTGTCCTTCGCTTGGTTGTTTATATACATAGATGATATACCGACATGGCTGTCTTTTTTTCTTTCTTCATGGTGGTGTGGAGAAACTCTCTGATCTTCTCTCTGGCATGCATGCCTTTCTTATAGGTTCTGGTTAATTTCCTCTCCGTTCATCTTTAATTGATGTTTGTCCAAACAGAATGAATATATATTTTAGTTGAAAAGCCAACCCATTTACTGCATCTTATAAATAATAATATCCTTCGTTCAGATTTATTTATCTATACAAACTGTGCCAAAATGAATGCAGGAATGGATGTAATATAAAATGAACAAAATATAAGCAAAAGCGGAAGGACATTTGTTAAATTAAAAAGGACTACATGGTTCTGTGCCATTTGGTTGCTACCCTTTGTGTTTTTATGAGGCAGTGGAGGCAGACTGTCTGGGAGTAATCAGATAAAAACCGGAATCATTCATGATCCTCAAAAATGTACAAATGAAAAATAAACAGATTGCACAGAGCCAGTGGGAGCGACGTGTGCTTCCGCTTCTGTAGATTTTACCCAGAGGACCAGTCATCGGCGGATCTCACTGGTAGAAATCCAACATCATCTCAAAATGCATTTGTGTCGTCTTGCATGTTTTGTTATCTGAGAATGTAACAATGTGTATGTGTGTGTTTTCTGGGGAGGAGAGAGATGCTGAGTCTTGGAGGCGAAGGAAGAAAAGGAGAGAAAAAGAAGGGAGAGATGGATGAGGGCAGTTCGGGGGCCCTGGGTGTTTTAATTATCCACTGCTCTGTCGTTGGGTCAGAGCTCGCTATCTCTCCCTGGCTTTATCCCTGTCTCATGATTTGAGCAGTACCTTTATCCCTAAGCCTTCAGCTCCTCTGGCCAAACAAAGAAAAAAGGGAGGGCAAAGAAGGGGTTTTACGGCAGTAACTATGCCACATTTACCATTAATATCCCTCAATCTCCTCTTTTTTTATGTAGTGCAGAGCAGAGTAACCTCAATAAAGTGACCCCAGTGAGGCCTGGTAGTGTTTGAATA
Organism: Sander lucioperca; assembly: GCF_008315115.2. Lineage (NCBI taxonomy): Eukaryota > Metazoa > Chordata > Actinopteri > Perciformes > Percidae > Sander > Sander lucioperca. Next base: position 26,325,373 of record NC_050175.1, on the reverse strand, counting down.
TGGCTGGTGGGATGAAGGATCCTCTTGCACTAGGGCAGTGCCGGTTTAGTTCTGCTGAAAAGCTGAAGCAAAGTGCTGGCAGCCTCCTAAACAAGTGGGGTGAAGGAGCAATTTGTTTTTATCTCCTTTCCCCCTTCACTCTTTGTTTCTGCCTTTTTTTTTTTGTGAGAAGAGATCATTGAAATGCCAAGTGTTCCAGGGACGCCGTTGTTGTTGTTGTTGTTGTCTGATAACACTGTCGGCTGAGAAATGGCTGCTGCGCGAATGGGCACAGTGGTCAAATGACCTCACTGTAGAATTTCCCTGAAGCGGAAACATTTACACATTCCGAGTTGATTTCACTGTTATTGTATATCCTGATATAGTGATACACATTTAATTCAGGTTTATTTTAATTTAAAACACCAGCTGAATAAAGACATTTTTTTTACATAATTGTAAAAAAATTAAATAGTAGTTCAATTATTGCTTATTGTAAAAGAAAATACATTTATTAATTGAATTATCTTTGAATTAAACAATTTTTAATACTGTAATGCCTTTTTCTTGTAAATTGTAAACCTGGTAGAATTTTTCAATTTATATAAATAAATTTAAACACATGGTTGTTTTGAGAAATTAAAACTGGATGTGTTCTAACAAGTCTGTTAACAATAAGAAAATGATCTTATGGTTTGTAGACCAAAACAAATATTTTGGCAAATTTTGTCATTTTTTTTTATATCTCCATTTAAATATATTCACCTAAAAATATTAAATCGAGGAGAGGAATTTAGTGTATAAAGAAAATCAGCGCAGGGAGGGAAACACCTTTTTCTTTTCTTCTTCTTCGCTGTACTATATGTGTTGTTTGCCTAAAAAAAATCCACAAAGCAGATGTATTTATCAGGGTGTGCATAAAAGCTTCTGTGTGTGTGTGTGTGTGTATCGTATATCCTGAGTGCCTATGTGTTAGTCTGTAATTTCTGGACCATACTGTATCTCCATGACAACATGGTTTTGATGTGGGCTCCCTTCCTGACATTTCCCCATTTGGGGAGGCTTGCGAATTGCTTTGCCTCTCCTTCAGTCAGCATGTCACATGAAAAAAAGGTGTTTTTGGGGTGGTGTGGGGTGGGGGTACATAGGGGGGCAGTATGAGGAATCTAATGGGCGTCTGGTCTGATTGTCCTCAGCCGTGGCAGTAGAGACAAAGCAGATGAATTGTGCAATGGATTCGAAGAGATTGGAGACAAGTGCATGTCAGCAGCCCCTCCATCTCTCCTCTTCTCCCCCCCCCCCCCTCCTCCAGGATCCCTCCCTCTCCATCTCTTCTCTCTTTTTGTCTGACATTCTGAAAAAAAACAGGCATGACAGCAGTGCTCTGCTTGAGCAAAACATGAAATACAAAATGCAATCCTCACCCGTGTTTCTTTTATAATAGATATTCAGGCAGACATTCAGTGTGTTTCACCCATATTAATTGTAAACCACTGCATGACAAATCTTCACAATATTAATCACTAAGCAAACATCAAGGGCATTTTGATTTGTGCTGTCTGAAATGCTAGAAATAAATGACAGCATTTATAGAAAACACATTTAAAGATAAAGGGACTTATCTAATCAGCTTATATGAGCACACTGGGCTGAAATCAGATTGTCTGACTTTTCCCCTGAATGTTTTTGTCTCTCCCTCTCATAATTTGTACCAGTTTTCTTCAAATGATACTGTATAATAATTTATTCAACTCTCCATATTGAGGAAATGTATAGCCAGTTTGTCTGGCCGCTATTTATCCTTTTCCACTAGACGCTAACCTCCAGGTAAACGTTGATAGTCCGCATAGGCAGCTTCAAACACCCCACTGCTTCTGTCCTGAAGCTGGAGGTAGAACAGCAATTCTTTGTGCTTCCACATGTTCCTCTTTGAACCCCGATAGAAAAAAATCACACATAGCCTTCGTCTTTTTGCTACCGTCTTTGTCATATAAGGCTCTGGCCATCGTCTTAGCTTCGGTGAATTATTGTGATTTGTAGTAGCAGTGTAGCCCATGACTGTAAGTGTGAGGATCTCCTACAGTAAGTCTGCTAATGTGTTTCAGACAGCTACTTTGGCTTTGAAGTTTCAAAGAGGAAATACACTCAGGGTCTCGAGAGGTTCGTTTCTTCCACAAAACAGGAATAGTTATTTAGCTGTAGAATTTGCTTTAGAATTGAACATATTGTTGTTTTTTTTTATTTAAATTTTTTAAAATGAATTCATGAAGTCATTAAACTGAATTTGATCATCAATTACATATCTCCGTAATTAAGAAAGAAAATAGTTTTAATACAAGCAGAAGCAATATCAAGAATATTTAGGAGAGGATCTGACATTTTAATTTGTTTATGTTTTAAATATACCCCATTATTAAGATGAATAGGCACAATACATTTTCATTTCAGTCAAGTGACCACCTTGACAGCACTGGTCTGCCAGCTTTTGTTTTGTGTTGACTGCATTTATTATTCATCTTTATATCAGTCTGTATTTTAATATGAATAATGGAAGAGAGATCAGAGGAGGAAGAGGGATGTGAGAGAGGGGTGCCACACAGCATGTGTCCTTGGCTGTTCTCTGCTCCTGCACTCCTCAGAGAGGAGCAGGTGGGGGGTGGGCTGAAGGAAGAGGAGGGCTGTCGGACTCGGAGTCTAGCTGTGCATGGTGCAGGGCCAGGATTCTGGGTCCTGCTCTCTCTCCTCTCCACCTCCTCTTGCCTGCTTGCCCGCTTACCTGGCTGGCTCTCTAGTCAGATTTAATAACAGTATATACAGTAAATCAAAAGCCTCCTGTCAGCCACACTGCCTTCATTAAATTCAAATGGGGAATGGGTCTCTTTGGATCCAATTTTAATAAAACCAGGTAATCAAATATGGGTTTAAAAATGGGTCATCATTTCACAGCCCCACAGATGTCTAGTCGCCATCGGTGTCTTGTGTACACATTTACCATTTCAGGGACGAAGACCCCACTCATACACATAGCATACTGTATTCTCTGCAAGTGTACCAATAAATACTTTCTTTGTATGAAGACACAATGAAGGTTCGCCAACAACAATACATTTTATCCAGTCAAACAACTTCAATGGCTACCCATTTTCTATGTCTTTGTGCAGTTTACAATTGCAATGTGTTTACTTCTTACATGAGCAGAATATACATTGACAGTCATTAACATTCACTGAATAGCAGGATAACTGATAAACATTATATAAAATATGTTAAATGGGATTGTTATTGTGTCCTATCAGATAATTAAAAATCTATTTACATGTTTTAGTGTTTATAGTTTCCTAATCAGTGTAGTCTCAGCTATTGGGCCTTTAGGTGTGCACATGAAAGGATTATCTACATGATGCACAGTATATCATGCACAAAACAAGCCTAGTATGGTGATGCTCTCCATATCCAATCATATTTAGTAGCTTTATAATCCATTGGCATTGCTACACTGTGTTAATTTGGAATGCATATAAGCTAACTATTTTGAGTGGCTACTGACTTACATACAGAGACACAAACGGGCAGATAAACAGAAAGACCCAGATGTTCAATCATACATACCAGCAGGTTTTCACTGTTGTTGCTCAGCTGGGGTTAGTGTTACATCTGGACTGAGCCACAGCTCATGGTTTCCAGGGTTTAGACATGATTGTGTCGCCACCTTTCTTGTTTATTCTTGCTGACTTTGGAGGCAGATACCGAGATTCTCTGACTGAAAAATATACCAACTGTCTGAGCAATTTCTTGTGCAATGGTTTTAATGTGCCCCGTTTTGTACATGACGTGCATGACGTGCATGTCGTGCGTGCGTCAGTGCTGGCTTTTTTTTATTTGAATGGTCACAGTCTCTCCATTTATAGTAGTAGAGTACCTGTTTACTATGTATTGAAATCCTTATTATTGTGGCATGATGGAGATCATGTTTGAGGTTTGTGCATTAGATAGACTGACAGATACATGAGCAACTCCTGTTTAATTATGCATAAAAACAAGGGTATAAATTGTCATTTATTATGCAGAGCTGTAAAGAAAGAAGCAGGGTTTTTGTACTGTATTAGTTGCTTTACACTTTTTTTGATGATCAAAAGGAAGAAAAACTCTGTATCATACAGCTTGCAAGCAGAAGAGGGCACTGAGTCGCTGATGAACATTTTTTTCCTCTGTCCCTCTTTCTTTCTGTGTCTGTCTATCTCTGTATCTAATTTCTCTCATTGCACTTACATTTACTGTTTTTTGTAACTGTAGTTTGTATTTCAAAGCCATACTTTACATGAATGATGTCCTTATTGCAGGAGAGCCTGTATAAAATCATATTGAGAACATGCTGTAAAACATAGGTGGAAATTAAAAATGATGAACAGAATATTCAATTATGTTAATTAATATCATGGTATTAGCTCATACTGTAGTTTCACTAATTAGCTCACATTTTATAATTTCAACGGACACCAACCTAATCTCACTTTTATTATTATTCCCATAGAAATTATTTTATTTATATTAAATCTACTTGTTTATTGTGTTGAAACTGTGGTGCAACATTTGGGAGCCTCCAAACATGCCACAAATGCATCATGATTTTCCAGACATGCCACTCCATCTGTCGTGTTCAACCTTTCACCCAAATGTTACAGTATTATCCTTCAGCACTCATCAGTGTAATTTGGCTTTTGACTAATTGTTGCTGCTGGTTTGCAAGATAAAATGTAGACTCATGATTTTATAACTGTGTCAGAAAAAAAAATACATATTTCAGGGCTCCAGACTAACTTTTTTTACTAGGAGCACTGTAGCCCCATAGGGGCGCACATCTTAAATCGACCTGCAATGCAATTTTTCACATTTCCCCCATTTTAACTGTATTACTGATAAATGCTTTGGTAATAAATCAGAAATTACAATCTGCTGTTTTTTTTTAGTTTACAGTCACATTTTCATTGAATGGTGCTTAACAAATTAGTAGTATTACAAAGTATTATTACTGTCATTACAGTGCAAAAACCAAAATAAATACATTACATGTAAACATGAGGTCAGTGGTCACTTTACTGTCATTACAGCATCAGAACAAGTAGCATTATTAACAATGAAAATATATACTGTATTTATTCAAATTGAAAACTCAAGTTCTTTGTTAACACACACACACACACACACATATATATATATATATATATATATATATATACACACACACACACACACACACACACACACACACAGTGGGGAGAACAAGTATTTGATACACTGCCTATTTTGCAGGTTTTCCTACTTACAAAGCATGTAGAGGTCTGTAATTTTTATCATAGATACTCTTCAACTGTGAGAGACGGAATCTAAAACAAAAATCCAGAAAATCACACTGTATGATTTAAATAAATAATTTAAATTTAATTTATTAATTTAAAAAATTAATTTGCACTTTATTGCATGACATAAGTATTTGATCACCTACCAACCAGTAAGAATTCCGGCTCTCACAGACCTGTTAGTTTTTCTTTAAGAAGTCCTCCTGTTCTCCACTCATTACCTGTATTAACTGCACCTGTTTGAACTGGTTATCTGTATAAAAGACACCTGTCCACACACTCAATCAAACAGACTCCAACCTCTCCACAATGGCCAAGACAAGAGCTGTGTAAGGACATCAGGGATACAATTTTAGACCTGCACAAGGCTGGGATGGGCTACAGGACAATAGGCAAGCAGCTTGGTGAGAAGGCAACAACTGTTGGTGCAATTATTAGAAAAGGGAAAAAGTTCAAGATGACGGTCAATCTCCCTCGGTCTGGGGCTCCATGCAAGATCTCACCTCGTGGGGCATCAATGATCATGAGGAAGGTGAGGAATCAGCCCAGAACTACACAGCAGGACCTGGTCAATGACCTGAAGAGAGCTGGGACCACAGTATCAAAGAAAACCATTAGTAACACACTACGCCGTCATGGATTAAAATCCTGCAGCGCACGCAAGGTCCCCCTGCTCAAGCCAGCGCATGTCCAGGCCCGTCTGAAGTTTGCCAATGACCATCTGGATGATCCAGAGGAGGAATGGGAGAAGGTCATGTGGTCTGATGAGACAAAAATAGAACTTTTTGGTCTAAACTCCACTCGCCATGTTTGGAGGAAGATGAAGGATGAGTAGAACCCCAAGAACACCATCCCAACCGTGAAGCATGGAGGTGGAAACATCATTCTTTGGGGATGCTTTTCTGCAAAGGGGACAGGACGACAGCACCGTATTGAGGGGAGGATGGATTGGGCCATGTATCGCGAGATCTTGGCCAACAACCTCCTTCCCTCAGTAAGAGCATTGAAGATGGGTCGTGGCTGGGTCTTCCAGCATGACAACGACCCGAAACACACAGCCAGGGCAACTAAGGAGTGGCTCCATAAGAAGCATCTCAAGGTCCTGGAGTGGCCTAGCCAGTCTCAATCTTTGGAGGGAGCTGAAAGTCCGTATTGCCCAGCGACAGCCCCAAAACCTGAAGGATCTGGAGAGGGTCTGTGGGCCAAGATCCCTTCTGCAGTGTGTGCAAACCTGGTCAAGAACTACAGGAAACGTATGATCTCTGTAATTGCAAACAAAGGTTTCTGTACCAAATATTAAGTCCTGCTTTTCTGATGTATCAAATACTTATGTCATGCAATAAAATGCAAATTAATTACTTAAAAATCATACAATGAGATTTTCTGGATTTTTGTTTTAGATTCCATCAGTCACAGTTTAAGAGTACCTATGATAAAAATTACAGACTTCTACATGCTTTGTAAGTGGGAAAACCTGCAAAATCTGCAGTGTATCAAATACTTGTTCTCCCCACTGTATATATACCAACCCGGCTCCGCCGACCGGTAGTGTTCGCCGACGGGGTTGAGAACGTAAACAAAGTGGGGGGAAAAGAGGAGGACTAACATTAAGCTAAGGCTAACTCCTTATCGGCTATCACTACGCAGCATTTTCCTCGCCAATGTACGGTCTTTAGCAAACAAAATGGATAAACTTCAGCTGCGTGTCACCACTCATGAATAGATTGACAGCAACATCATGATTTTGATTGAAACATGGTAACAACAGCGCTGTGCATTTCGCCAGGGTTGACTTTTATGGACGATGACTGTGGCGCCACGAAAGTGAGACACGCGAGTGTAGATGATGTTACCCACACAGTTGACTAATCACTCACAGACCCTCCTGCTCTCACACACATTGGCCAACTCTGGCAGGCTCGCTCCCTCCTTGTTTTTCAACATGAAATAAAAAAAATTGTCAAATTTGCAGGTCGCAAGTATCTGTAGGAGAACTCCCAATACTAAAGAAATGGGAGTGAGAGCTGAGCCCGCAGGGGAACGTAATTAATTGGGAAACAGTTTGGGACAACATTTCCCACTGTTCCAAGAACCCAAATCACCAGCAGATCCATTTCAACATATATCATAGGACATATTGGACTCCTCAGAAAAGATACGTCTCTAAAGGCATTCCTACTCCCTATTGCACGTTCTGCCAACCTGAACAAACTGGAACCTTCCTGCACATGGTCTGGGAGTGTGAACAGGTACATGAGTTTTGGAATAAAACAACATCAATAATATCTGATGTGATAGGATGTCGAATTCCTGCTGACCCGATTGTCTTGTTACTTACTTGTTACAAATTCCTTGTATGTGTTAAAAAACATACTTGGCAATAAAACTCTTTCTGATTCTGATTCTGATTAATGATCACTCTAAATTACACCTACTTGGGAGACAGAAGAAAATTTGGCTAGCTGGATCAACCGCGACCAAGAAAATGATAGCTCAGCGCTGGCTCCCCCCCCACTCGCTTTGTATTAAACAGTGGTTGGCATATTTTCTAGACATAGTTATGCTTGAGCTCTCTACAGCAAGGATTAACAAAGCCAAATCATCAACTATAGACCTATGGAAAAGTGCAGCAGCACAAATATCAGACCTAATGACCTCGGCATCACAAGAATTAGAGGAAAGCGACTAGGCAAGGTGTGATTCCTGATTCCTGTTTTAGTTTTTTGTTTATTTGTTTGTTTTCTTTCCTCGAGACCGCAGAGGGTGGGGGGTGGGAGAGGGTTGTTGTTCTTGTTCTTGTTCAATTGTGTTTGTCTGTTCTGTATGCTTAAAAATATAAAAAAAAAACAATAAAAATTGATCTTAAAGTTCCCATATAATGAAAAAATCACTTTTTTCTGGGATTTGGGGTGTTCTTTTGTGTCTCTGGTGCTTCCACACACATACAAACTTTGAAAAAAATCCATCCATGCTGTTTTGAGTGAGATACAGTTTCTGAATGTGTCCTGCCTTCAGTCTCCGGGTGAGCTGTTCAAAATCGGCGCGGCTTGTGACGTCACAAGCCGAAACGAGCTGGCTAACTGCAACCATTAGCTCGTAGCGTTAGCATGCTAACGCTAATGCTAACGCTAGCATGCTACCTCGTTCTCAATAGCAAAGCACTGCTACAACACACACAAGTTCACCATAATCTACAAAAGAACTACTTACATGTGCACCCTCATTTAGAAGTCTCCCAGCTAATCCTGCCTTGTAACTGACCGAACTTTCTTTTACTGTCTATGGAGCTAGCTAGCTGACATGATCTACATCTGAGCTACTGCACATGTGCGAGTGCAATCAAAGATAGTACAGAAGAAGAAGAAGAAAAGAGGTCTCACTCTGTAGCTAAAACAGAGACCAGCTGAAAAGAGGATCTGCAGCAGTGAGAGAGAGTGGTGCAGTACAACAAAAATATGGTGTTTTTTGAAAATTAAACCATGTAAACCTATTCTGGTACAACCTTAAAATACAATTATGAACCTGAAAATGAGCATAATATGGGTGCTTTAAAAAAAACTATTTGCAGGTCGCATATGTGCGAGTAGTTGTAAAAAATACTTGCACTGTCTCAAAAAATGGTCACAAAATGTGAGCATTTGGTCGCAGTCTAGAGCTCTGTATTTTGTACTATCACATTTTATGTAAGTACTGACTGCAGTAGATACACACACATATTTTCTTCATGATTTTCCAGATGTCCCTTTTTTTTCTCTTGTTAAACTTGCTCGTCCTTTTGTTAGAGTGGAAGGCACGCAGCGAGAGCCGTCTCGTGGTTCTTTGTCCTCCTCAACTGCCACATAATCATGGTCAGCTCTACCTGAGCATTGTGTCCTCCAGCGGCAGGTCAGAGGAGTTCCCATCACCCCCTGGTGTGTCTCCCTCCCGCCTCTGTTCTTCCTGCCTCCCTTCCTGTTGCCATCGTGGCCTGCCATGTTAGTGCAGGCTCCCGCTGCTCAGCCCTCTCCTTCAATAAATCTTCATATGTGTTGGAGGGAAGGTAGAGGGTACAGACAACAATAACCACCGGTACTCTCCATCAAAGGGTTATCTGGCTTTCACAGGCGCACTGACAGACTGCTCTCTGACATGGAGCAGAGGCCGAGTGCTGTGTCTCTGACAGAGAGGAGGCCCAGCTTTGGAAACAGAAAAGGAATTCATTAATAGGAAGTAAAAACAATCTTCAAAAAGCTCAAACACTGTGAGGAAATAACTAAACAATCAAATGAGTGAGAGATGTGATGAAGTCCAAAACATTTTGATTGACTGGGTCACCAAAGATTCATGATTCTTAATTGCATATTTTATCTTTTGCTTGTACAGTACCTCTCTACAGTGTAATTTGTGGTTCACATTAATATTTGAACAAACAAAATATTTGCACTGTCAATTTGACTATGCTCATTTCCTTGATGCTCGACAAATGACCTTAATGCTTTTGTGATCAGGATTGCTTAGTTTTAGAGGAAACCGATTTAGTTATGAGCTAGGGCATAACTTTGGGTTCAACATTGGTGGGAGGGTTGAGATCTCTCTTTTTATTTGAGCGTCAAACACTTCATTTCCTGCAGTCTGGTGAATTTTTCTGCAACAATTTGTGCCTTTTCTGCATCAAGTTATGTTGCAAATTTTTTTATTTATGTAAAGGAAATTATAATAGTTTTTTTTTGGGGGGGGGGGGGTTGCACTGGCCAGTTTTGATTTTGATATTGTTCTTGTGTTGAGCAGCAGGGGTCTATTCGTCAGTGCTATATAAGTGTGTTAGCGAGGTCTGCTGTTATGAATTACCAGCCCCAAATTTTGCAACTTAAAAAGTGGGAACAAGAGTAAACCTTTTGTTTATGTCACCTATCATCTTGAAATATTTATCATTCTGCGCTTCTCAGCTCCCTGTCTCCCTCCAGTGTGATAAAAGGTTGCTGGCTCCCAGTATTAACCCCTTCCTACTTCGTCCCATCTCCTGTTCCATGTCTGCCAGGAACAGACATCATGTAAACCTCTTCTTTCTGCTCAAACCCGGCTGCCTCCCATTTCTTTTCTCTCCCGCAGGAAGTAGTTTATTCAGGGTGGTTCCTTTGGGAATCATGAGCATTTGACCAGGTGTCTGACACTTTTCAACATTTTATTCCAGAGCTTGTTTGTGTGTTTAGAGTGTGTATTTGAGTTGTTATATGTTTGACTTCTCATTTTCGAAGGGACATGCGTGCACTTTTGCACTTTGTATGTCTGTGTGGTACGGAGTGAGGGTGTGTAACTTGTAAAAAAGAGAAAAGGAAATCAAATTCAGTGCTGAATGAATTATGGAGTATGTATCGTTATCTACTGTGTGTTGCTCAGAGTGCGTGAGTGAATGGAATTCATGTGCGAAAGGTGCAGAAATAAGAACAGAAAAACTGCAGTGTGTTTCAGGCATTGTGTCAGGTACTGTATGAATTGCCTGCGGTTGCCTTGCAGGACTGATACCTCTGAAATCAACCATTTCTCTCCATTCGCTTTCAACAAAAACATGTCCCCCAGCTAAGGTGCACCTTCACCATTTTTACTTATAAGAAAAAAGAAACAGAAAACAAAACTGCGAGGAGTAGCAGCCAAACACTGGGTTTTGTAAAGGTGTATAGTGGTGCTGTCTAAGGTAAATTGGCAATGTGCTCAAGTCTCATTCCATGGATCTCTTTCTCAGTGTGAGGGGCTAGCTGCTCAAAATTACTCCAAAAGACTGCTGTTGTACTGCATTGTCAAGTAAAATAATAATGTATCATCAAATATGCTAGTTGTGTGTGTTTCTAGGAAATTCTTGTCAGAAGCAGAATGAGCTCACATTTTCCTTGCTGAAGAAGAATAGGCATACTGTATTTTTGACAGAGAATTTGCTTTGTTATTGACATAAAAAATGTGTCCTCTGATAGGCTGGTCTACTTTTGTTACACAGGCTAGTGTTTACTGTGTTTGATCTTTTTGATTTAAAACGATTTCTTGCATTTTATCCCGTTGGGTAAATAAAAGCAAGTGCTTACAGGAATGTGTCAAACGGCAGGGGAAAAATAATTATGAACACACAGGTTCATGAAGGTAGTACAGGATATGATAATCTTTTCTTTATATATTTGCCTACAAGTTGTCTTTGTCTCTGTCTTTGTCTTCTACCTCTTCCGCTTGCTCTTCCTCTTGGACCTCATCTTACTCCTCCTTTCTGTGTGGATGTTTCTCAAATAGTCTCTTATGTTGCATCGAGCAGTGAAACCTCAGGGTCTGACTCTTGCTCTGCTGGCATGGTCTTTTTACGTCCCGTCCAGTTTTCTGTTCACTGTTCTGTTGGGGTGGTGGTAGACCTGATATGGGGGTTATGTCAGGAGGGGTGATCATAAATATTAGGAGCTGCAGGGAGACAAAGGGCCCAAAATGGAAAGGCTTGGCTGGATGAGGGGACCTGGCCATGTCATGTACCTCAGTCATTTTTCTTTTGCGCTTAGAACTCAGTCAGGGGTTTAATTGGAATCCAGACTTCAAAGAAACCCTCGGCCCATCCAGCAGCCCCCAATCCCGACTCCACCCCTTGCGCTTACTCCCCTGGCTGGATCCACTCGCGTCCACAGCACACACACACACACACACACACACACACACACACACACACACACACACACACAGACCGTGACCACTGCAATATCAGAGAGAGCATCACCATGCACGACTCCGGCTGAAATTGACTTGCTCATATTTGCACAAGATATTTAGGTGAGGTGTACATATGTGTGGATTTGTGTAGTGCTTATTTGTGTTTGAATTTGCACAGTCCCAGTATTTCTTACCCTTTTTTTAAGTCACATTCTTGAAGTGCTTGCATATTCATAAAAATAATCTTTTTATTTTCTTTAGCTTGATTATGCCCAGATGAAATCTATAAATGGAGAAAAAGAGAATTTGACACACATATTTACTCACAGTGGTGTTTTGCATACATCATTGCTTTGTCAAAGCATGTTTAATGGTTTGGAATTTTAAAGAAGTTAATGGTAATGTATCTATATTAGGGCTGTCAATCGATTAAAAAATGTAATCTAATTAATTACATACTCTGTGATTAATTAATCGAAATTAATCGCATACATAATTAACGGTGCCTGAACGATACTTTTTAAGAAAGTAAAAAAAGAAAAGAAAAAAAAAGGGTACTAAACAACAGTTGGTGACATTAAAGAACGGCTTGTTTATTGCTAAGGCCATATGGTCAAAATTAAATGATTTAATAATAATGTATAACAATAACAATAACTTATTTCACTAGTAAATTGCTGTTGAACGACAAAAACAACTACCAGATGGGAAAAGGACAATAACTTCAAATGCACCACGAGGCTGTAGTTTACCAGTTTCATTGAACGCACCATCTGTGTTGTTTTTCCGACGGTAGCTGCAGATTGTTACACCCCGGTGTTGAATCCTCTACAGTAAAACACAGTCAAACTTTACACCGTTTAACGTTAGCTGTCAGAATTGTAACCGTGTTTAATCCAGCTACTAGCTAGCGGTAGGCTAACGTTAGCTGCTGTCGAGTGTAGTGTTAACTAGAGTCACGTTGTGTCTGTTTCAGAGCATCAGAGAGTAGTGCAGACGTATCAGTGGCACCAGATTTCGATAGCCAGGGTTGGCAGGAAGAAGATTTTTACAAGTAAATGTTCCAGTTAATGATCCAGGCAGCACATTCTCGTCTCCCTCCTTCATTTTACAGTTGAATGGTGGCTAGAACGGCTCCGGGTCAAACGTCAATATGGAATGGATTAATCTGCGTTATTTTTTTTAACGCGTTAATTTCGATTAATTCATCTGAGAAAAAATAACGTGTTAAAAAAAATAACGCAACGTTATTTTGACAGCCCTAATCTATATATTAACACATTCAAGATAGCAAAAACATAATGGTAGTCTAAATCTATTAAATGTGAAACAGACCCTAGGTAGATACATTCGGGATCTTCACATCCTAAAAAAGGTATTTTATCTGAGGCCTATACTACGAATCAATATCAACATGCCCTGGATTTATTTCAGTTACCCGGCTTCACCTAACCTAACAACCGCGGTCCAGACAGTGGTTAACAACTAGTTCAATCAACCCAGGGTTTCCCAGTCCAGCGACGTGCGCGTTCACATAAAAGAGGAGGTGTTTGCACAGCATGACCATCTACCAGAGCCACCAGAGAAAATGTTTATCTTTCATAAAAATACCCATCATGTTCAATGTTTTAACTTTTCTGAGCGCACCTCTCTCTCTCTCTCCGCGCACAAAGCTCCACCAGATCTTCAAAGAACGGTCACGCCGTTATCAGTCGAGTATCGATTGGTCAGTAGGCAGTGCTTTTACACCGGTTGATCTCTAATCTCCAACATAACCTGCTCCCGAGCAGGTTAGGTGTTCAGCATAAGTTACCCCGGCGATTTAACCCGGTAACAAGTTATCCACCGTCGTGATACACAAAACCTTGGGTTGAACCTGAAGTTACCTCGTTAACGCCAAATCTTGCCTCGTAGTACAGGCCTCTGGTGACAATACTGTCAGTGTCATATATTACCCTCATCGGGGACTGAAATATGTTGCCCACAATGAGTACCTTTTTAAATTTAGTTATTAAAGTCCTCTGAGTGGATGAATTTAAGAGTTAAACCAACCTGATCTCACAGAATTCCGTGAAATGAACACGGCCCCTTAACTCAAAAACTGTGGCAGTTTCACGGAATCGCAAAAAATTCCGTGATGAGCCCACAGAAGAATTCCGTGAAATGAACACGGCCCCTTAAGTTAAGGAAAGGTCATGGGTGGGCTTATGTTTCCATGACACGTGGGACAACAATGGGACGGTTGGGTTTAGGAAAAGAAGAACAGGATGGTTCAGAGTCCCGAGCCCCCCAGTTTCCACACAGTGTCCAACACAGAAAACGTCCAAAAATTGACAGAGAGAGCCCGCTGATCTGTTACAGTGCGCCGGTAAGCTACTTTGTCTCCGGTGAAGTGTCTCTTGGATGATCTGGATATTCAGGGTCTTATGGCAGAGTTTATCAGCCGAACTCCAGATTCGTTTGGTGTACCGAAATCACCGTAAGGTAGAGACACGGTGTCTTACATCTCTGCATCTTTTCCTGCCGCCGTGCAGGCCCAGATGGTAGCCTATATTTAGCCTAGTATGATTGTGATGTATGCCTATTATAAAGAAACAAATAGTCTGTAACTTTTTAGAATTTGTCACATACTGTTGGAAAAAGATTTTGCATAGTCTGTTACTTAGTGGCACTTAGGCCTTTTTTTGGCTGTTATGCGGTTTATGAACACTAATCTACTTGTGGTTGTTTTAAAATAAACATACATTGTCATTAGAGGTGCAATGATGAATCGATTAATCGATTAGTTGTCAACTATTAAATTAATCGCCAACTATTTTGATAATCGATTAATCGTTTGAGTCATTTTTTTATTAAAAAAAATTAGGGCTGGCAAAATAACGCGTTAATTTCGATTAATTAATCTGAGAAAAAATAACACGTTAAAAAAATTAACGCAGATTAATCCATTCCATATTGATGTTTGCATACTGACGAAAATCTGGTGCCACTGATATGTCTGCGCTTCTCTCTGATGCTCTGAAACAGATGTTACAGGAAACACAAACATCACTGCATGTGAGCTAGTTAACACTATACTCGACAGCAGCTAACGTTAGCCTACCGCTAGCTAGTAGCTGGTATAAACACGGTTAAAATGCTGACAGCTAACGCTAAACGGTGTAAAGTTTATTCATTCACACAGATTTAGATGCAGTAGGCCCTATGTTGGGATATACTTTGTACACCGTCAGCTCAGCTGTACTTCATGGAGGGGAAGGGCGAGTGAGTGGTCTGCAGAATACAGAGCTTGTGTAACATAGTATCTTTAGACTCTACGTGGACCTATTTATGCCATAATTGGATGCATTTAGAAATATGCTATACCTGACTCAGAATTAAAGTGAGAAAAAGTTAACTTTGTAATTGTCCCAGCCTGAAGGAAATGGGTGCAAGAAAATGTCTGTTGCACAGTATAATTAATATATGCACAGCAGGGGCTGATTTGTAGTAATATATGCACCTATGTAATTAAGGCTTCTGCCTGCCTCTTTGGAGTTTCACTGGGCCTTGTTAGCACTGTGCGAGAGACACTTTTGAAGCCATACCTGTAAGATAATATGTTTCAAAGCTATAATTATAGGTTGGGAAAGAGGACCTATTTTCAGACCTCTAACAAATCACTTTTTCCATTACACCTGGTAAAGGTGTTAATGCCTCCTTGTCTTTTTGATTTTTTTCATTTGAATTATGAAACAGCTGTATCATTTGAAGTACAGTTAATAGGTGAATTTCAAGTAGCCATACATAGAAAAAAAGACCATCCAAGCTTCAATCAGAGGGAAAAACGTGTGTATCGGGGGAAACACTGAAAATGTCAAATTATGCCCGAACTTAAACTGAAATGGGTTAAGGAGGTCAGATGATCTCCCAGAGTAAAGCATTTACTTTGAATAACATTAGGTACTTTAAACAACCTTCATGATTGCACTTTATGTAAATAAGAATAATCCGATGTAATCATAAGAATCTGTATGTGTAAATATTTTCTTACTGAATATTATTTATTCACTAACTCATTTGAAGATGGTAGCTTATTGTAAATAGAGACAGATGCTTTCATAAGAGTATTCATTCGTAACTGCAACAGTTTGAGAAGGAAAGACATTGTCTCAGTCATTTGTAATGTATTACATGTCCAGCAATGAAGACTGTTATTGTGTGAAAGGAATCACTTCATCTTTTCAGCATACCTGTTCAGTTTTGACCTGCCATATTTTAGCAGCTCACAGCCGGATCTGTAAACGTATTCAGACAGATCAGTTTAATGCAGGAGCCTTACAAACAGCTGGTGGTAGCGATGGTGATGACAGATTGTTGTTTAAAAGAAAACAAAGAGGTCTTTTTTACTATCCAGCTGTCTTGTTGGAAAAAAAAAATGTATGGCTGTCTTAAAGAAAAGCGTGGGCTTTAAATGACTAATAGAGCTGCTCATACAGAATGGTTTGTAATGGAGGTGTTAATGACCATGTTGCTTAAAGGTTACTTCTGAGTAGTGTTTTCTTTCTCCCTCACGTCAACACCTTTATGCTCCCACCAACGTGTTCACTTTGTTTCCTATTATCTTTCCGTTTTCCAGCACAACCTTGAGTGAACTGCACATCCAACAGATCAAGGGATGACAGAATCAGACGAGAATGAAAAAGATAATGAAGGAGAGAGAGAGAGAGAGAGGGCTACAAGTGGAGGAAAAGGGTGCTTTATCAGAGAGGTCTCAGCCTGCCAGCATTTTGACTTAAAGGGACTAGGGCGGCGTCTCGACTTGGCTGGCATCAACTGTGTCTCACACTCGGGCCTCTGCAGGATAAAGGGAAAAGCATGCTGCTCATTACACATAACAAACATACATAGACACACACACACACACACTCAAACCCACACTCATTCACATTCAGTTTCATCAAATGTATTTAAATTTGGGGGTCCCTGCTCCCTACAGAGCCCCTAAGTGTAGGACACAATGGAACTATTCCAGGGAAATGGTAGAGAGAGAAAAATTGAGGTGAGGTTTTTTTGGAGAGGTAGATGGAGGTCAAGGGTGGTGTGGGGTGTACATAGAGAGGTGGTGGTAGTAAAGGGGGGTGTGCTAGCTTTTATGGTAATTACAATCTCAGCATCCCATTGTCAGTGGGCTCAGTGGAAGGTCTAATTTGAGAGCAGAGGTTGTTACGTTTTGCGCCCTGACAGACCAGACTATTGTCATATCCAGCAGGGCAGGGGCTCTGCTACACTTTCATGCCTGGTATTTATTGAGTTCCAGAAACAGGTGAATGTTTGGTTAAATGGATGGCCTTGTCCAGAAAATTGTGAATATTTGGGTAAATTGCTGTCCTTGCCTTTGACACAGGTGAATGTTTGGTCCAATGGATATCCTTGTTTTGGGGGCCACAGTATTGGAAAGTATTCAGAGAAAGGATTTGCCTTCACATACTGAGGATGATGGGAAACATGAAGACTTATAGCTCATACAGCTACATGTGCAGCCGTCACTTTGGGTGTAGATTAAAGGCAATTTGATTATGCATTTCATCCTATAGATGATCATATATTACTGCTGTCCTTCTCATTTTTGTTGAGATTTATGACATGTGAGGATTCGATACATAGTAGAAAAAGAATATTACCCGAACCTTCTGTTGGAAACATTCATCACAGTTTACGGACAGACTTCCTGGGTCTACCTTGACTCACCAAAAGATAAAGTAAGGTATTGTACGATAGACGCTACACTTATAAACTGAAAGCTGAAGTGATTCAATGTGAACTGAGAAACAGGTTTAACAGTTTTTTTCACCATTAGATTTCTCAAGTGATGCAAATCCTAGCTACATTAGATAGGAGAGGCCTGATAGGTCAGAGTCAGAAAGAGGAAAAGGAAAACAGTGTAATAGTGTTAAATTAGGACACTGTGATCTGTTATGCGAATACCTCGGGTCTCCTGAAAACACAGATCCAGACTGGAGTTAAACCAAAAGGCGCGCACGCACGACACACACACACACACACACACACACACACACACACACACACACACACACACACACACACACACACACACACACACACACACACACACAGACAGAGGTGTATCTCCCTACGTCATCTGGGCTGATAACAGACCATAGTGCAGAAAGTGGAGATGGAACACAACCACACATCTCACCTTGCAAACACAATCACAGAGCTCCGCTAAACAGCATACACTGTCTTCACCTGCTTCTTGCCCCTGGGGAAAACACCATGCCCCCCCTGCTTTATCATTGTGGGGAACACACACACACACTACGCCTCAAGTTTGGGCTGAGCTCATATAAATGCTGTCGTTTATAAATGTCAAGAAGAATATTCTACAGCACTGAATGTTCAAACCATATATTTTCCCTGATCACACCTATAGTGCTATTTAAACAAAATGAGTAGACTGGCTACCAGAATCACAGTGGAATTATATTTGTTTGGCCTTTTTAGTGTGTTTGAAAGGGCATGGCATTACAGCAAGTGCAGAGAATTATGTGGTATATATTTTAAATGACATATTGTTTAAAATATAACATCAGTTAATATTTAACATCAAACACAGCCTTGTAAATATGACAAAAAACACAAATCATCCAGTAACAGTTCATTGTTAAAACTTACTGCAAACTGTGGAATTGTAAGCAAAAGGCAGCCCTATAAATGGCGTACCAAGTGAAGGACTTTGACACATATGACTGCAGTTTGAGTCCCACATGTGATTGGGTAACAAAAGCACTTTGGTTAAGGTAAGGGAGAGTTTGGATTCGGTTAAATAAAGTTAAAGTAAACCCATTCTGTGCTTTGAATCCATCCATCCATCCATCTTCGTCCGCTTATCCGGTATCGGGTCGCGGGGGTAGCAGCTCCAGCAGACCCCAAACTTCCCTTTCCCGAGCCACATTAACCAGCTCCGACTGGGGGATCCCGAGGCGTTCCCAGGCCAGGTTGGAGATATAATCCCTCCACCTAGTCCTGGGTCTTCCCCGAGGCCTCCTCCCAGCTGGACGTGCCTGGAACACCTCCCTAGGGAGGCGCCCAGGGGGCATCCTTACCAGATGCCCGAACCACCTCAACTGGCTCCTTTCGACGCGAAGGAGCAGCGGCTCTACTCCGAGCTCCTCACGGATGACTGAGCTTCTCACCCTATCTCTAAGTGAGACGCCAGCCACTCTCCTGAGGAAACCCATTTTGGCTGCTTGTACCCTGGATCTTGTTCTTTCGGTCATGACCCAGCCTTCATGACCATAGGTGAGGGTAGGAACGAAAACTGACCGGTAGATTGAGAGCTTTGCCTTCTGGCTCAGCTCTCTTTTCGTCACAACGGTGCGATAAATTGAATGTAATACCGCACCCGCTGTGCCGATTCTCCGACCAATCTCCCGCTCCATTGTCCCCTCACTCGCGAACAAGACGCCAAGGTACTTGAACTCCTTCACTTGGGGTAAGGACTCATTCCCTACCTGGAGAAGGCACTCCATCGGTTTCCTGCTGAGAACCATGGCCTCCGATTTAGAGGTGCTGATCCTCATCCCAGCCGCTTCACACTCGGCTGCGAACCGATCCAGTGAGTGTTGGAGGTCATAGGCCGATGATGCCATCAGGACCACATCATCCGCAAAAAGCAGCGATGAGATCCCCAGCTCACCAAACTGCAACCCCTCTCCACCCCGACTACGCCTCGATATCCTGTCCATAAATACTACAAACAGGATTGGTGACAAAGCGCAGCCCTGGCGGAGGCCAACCCTCACCTGAAAGGAGTCCGACTTACTGCCGAGAACCCGGACACAGCTCTCGCTTTGGTCGTACAGAGATTGGATGGCCCTGAGAAGGGACCCCCTCACCCCATACTCCCGCAGCACCTCCCACAGTATCTCCCGGGGGACCCGGTCATACGCCTTCTCCAGATCCACAAAGCACATGTAGACCGGTTGGGCATACTCCCAGGCTCCCTCCAGGATCCTTGCAAGAGTAAAGATCTGGTCCGTTGTTCCACGACCAGGACGGAATCCGCATTGTTCCTCTTCAACCTGAGGTTCGACTATCGACCGAACCCTCCTTTCCAGCACCTTGGAGTAGACTTTACCGGGGAGGCTGAGAAGTGTGATACCCCTGTAATTGGCACACACCCTCTGGTCCCCCTTTTTGAAAAGGGGAACCACCACCCCGGTCTGCCACTCCTTAGGCACCGTCCCCGACTTCCACGCAATGTTGAAGAGGCGTGTCAACCAAGACAACCCCTCCATACCCAGAGCTTTAAGCATTTCTGGACGGATCTCATCAATCCCTGGGGCTTTGCCACTGTGGAGTTGTTTAACTACCTCAGCAACTTCCACCAGGGAAATTGACGACAATCCCCCATCATCCTCCAGCTCTGCCTCTACCATAGAGGGCGTATTAGTCGGATTTAGGAGTTCCTCAAAGTGCTCCTTCCACCGCCCTATTACCTCCTCAGTTGAGGTCAACAGCGTCCCATCCTTACTATACACAGCTTGGATGGTTCCCCGCTTCCCCCTCCTGAGGTGGCGAACGGTTTTCCAGAAGCACCTTGGTGCCGACCGAAAGTCCTTCTCCATGTCTTCTCCGAACTTTTCCCACACCCGCTGCTTTGCCTCTTTCACGGCAGAGGCTGCAGCCCTTCGGGCCCTTCGGTACCTTGCAACTGCCTCCAGAGTCCTCTGGGATAACATATCCCGGAAAGACTCCTTCTTCAGTCGGACGGCTTCCCTGACCACCGGTGTCCACCACGGTGTTCGTGGGTTACCGCCCCTTGAGGCACCTAAGACCCTAAGACCACAGCTCCCCGCCGCAGCTTCAGCAATGGAAACTTTGAACATTGTCCACTCGGGTTCAATGCCCCCAGCCTCCACAGGGATGCACGAAAAGCTCCGCCGGAGGTGTGAGTTGAAAGTCTGTCGGACAGGGGCCTCCTCCAGATGTTCCCAATTCACCCGCACTACCCGTTTGGGTTTACCAGGTCTGTCCAGAGTCTTCCCCCACCCTCTGACCCAACTCACCACCAGATGGTGATCAGTTGACAGCTCTGCCCCTCTCTTCACCCGAGTGTCCAAAACATACGGCCTCAGATCAGATGAAACGATTATAAAATCGATCATTGACCTTTGGCCTAGGGTGCTCTGGTACCAAGTACACTTATGAGCATCCCTATGTTCGAACATGGTGTTCGTTATAGACAATCCATGACTAGCACAGAAGTCCAACAACAAACAACCACTCAGATTTAGATCAAACTCTTGTTTGGTGCATACGCACAAACAACAGTCAGAGTTTCCCCCCCCACAACCCGCAGGCGTAGGGAGGCGACCCTCTCGTCCACTGGGGTAAACTCCAACGTAGCGGCGCTCAGCCGGGGACTTGTGAGTATCCCCACACCCGCCCGGCGCCTCACACCCTGGGCAACTCCGGAGAAGAAAAGAGTCCAACCCCTATCCAGGAGTATGGTTCCAGAACCGAGACTGTGCGTAGAGGTAAGCCCCACCAGATCCAACTGGTAGCGCTCCACCTCCCGCACAAGTTCCGGCTCCTTCCCCCACAGAGAGGTGACGTTCCACGTCCCCAGAGCCGGCGTCTGCTGCCCGGGTCTGGTCCGTCGAGGCCCCTGACCTTCACTGCCACCCATGTGGCAGCGCACACGACCCCAGTGGTTCCTCCCACAGGTGGTGGGCCCATGGGTTGGAGAGAGAGGTGCCACGTAGCTTTTTCAGACTGTGCCCGGCCGGGCTCCGTGGCAAACCTGGCCACCAGGCGCTCGCTGACGGGCCCTCCATCTGGGCCTGGCTCCAGACGGGGGCCCCGGGCTTCCTCCGGGCAGGGTCACATCATCTCTACCTCGTTTTTTCATAGGGTTTTTGAACCATTCTTTGTCTGGCCCCTCACCTGAGACCACTTTGCCTTGGGAGACCCTACCAGGAGCACAAAGCTCCAGACAACACAGCCCTCAGGTTCATAGGGACACACAAACCTCTCCACCACGATAAGGTGATGGTTCCCGGAGAGGTTTGAATCCCTTTTGACTTTTTCTGTGTTTAGCCACTCTTTCTCTAACCTTAAAGGATAGGTTCACAATTGTTCAAGTCCATCTTAAAACAGTAGTCAGGTGCCCATATGAACATTGAATTTTCTTTGAATTTTTCCATTAAGAGATCAGTTCCGAATTTGCTTTTAATCTAAGTGTTGGGGGACAAAATCCACTCTCCCTGTCTTGTATTCAAAATCTGAAGCTTAGACAGACTTGACAAATCCTGAACCTATCCTGTAAGCAAGTGCTTCTGGTGATTATAAACATATCCATTAAGAAATGTTATAACACTTTAGCTGCTACGCAAGGATATTGTATTGGAAGAGCAAATATTCAAGGAAAAACACATTAAATATGTTGTCAGGCAATATGAAAATTTTTTCAACTTGACAGATACATTTATTAAAAATATTTCCTTTATATGTTTATACAAATTGTAATTCAGATGGCATTGCGGTTCTCTAAAAACAAATTTGCTGCTGCAAATTAGTAGTATATGAAATATTTATTTATTTGTTCTATAAATGTTATTTATAGAAGACACAATAGACAAAAACATAATTACAGTCTTGATGTTGTGCACGCCATGTCTGTTAATGATTATTCTTGTGCATATTCAAATCAGATTAAAAAGGAATGTCACAAATGCAGATATTCGAGAGAAGAGTTGATAAAAGTGCTTATGATTCCTTCATGATGACATGACATTAAACCATGAGACAGCCTTCATGTACTCTGCTGCAATCCCAGACTCAGCCAGCTTTACAGTGTGGCTGTGACTATGAAGTGCCACCCTGCTCTTCCTGTGGTTCTGTGTGGTAACAGCCCGGCATGTTTCAGGCCTTTACCAAGGGGATTATACCTACCAGTGGGGAGAAACAGGCAGGATGCCTGTGTTAACGGAAGAGGGATTCTCTCTGCTGGTGGATGGTGAAGGTGGGCTTAGCCACCTTCGTAAACACAATACTACACATTAGGGCCTACACTATCTATGCCTTACAAGGAAATGTCTTATATTTTCTAAGTTCTTGAGTAGCCTTTATTATCACTTTTATAGTGCAACAAAACGTCTCTGAAGTCCACCAACTATAAATGGTTCTCTGTAGTACACTTAAATCTGCTTGAGGCGTCCTCTTTCTTTAGGTGGTTGTGTGGTAGCTGTCTATAATACAGCTACCTCGGTTTCTCTGAACTCTATCAGTGGTGTTGTCATGATGGCACAATTGAGTTTTAGAGAGAATTGAAGTGTTTGTTAAGTGCCAAACCTAACAAAGAGAGACTAAAGGAGTGTGGTGCCAGCCCTCTTGCAGCAAAGGCCCCGAGTTCCATAAAAACCTTAATTGGTCTGTTAAACATCAGACTGTAATCACATGTGGTGAGCCTAGAGAGATCAGTAAACGCCCTGTATGTGGTGTTTATCTCAACATTCGTCTTTGTGTCTTTCCTCCTTACATCACACTCAAACCATATGGTGATTTAAAAGCCAGGGGTTGATTTTCGGTTTTTCTTTTGTTTTTTTCTCTACAATGGAGAAAACCCAGAATGAATTGTGTAAATGTAGGTGCCTACATTTGATCATGGGGCAGCACTTTTAGTGTTTGGACACTAAACACAGTGCATGAAATATTAATATGTATACACGTGGTAGGGCTGGGCGATAAATCGATTTTAACGATTAACTCGAATGTGTAGTTAACGTCGATTTGTTAAAATGAAAATCGATTTTCTCCTTAACATCCGCCGACGCTCCCCTCTGGGCTCCCATAGCTCCGAACGGGCTCAGCCCTCTCCCCCCGCGTTTGCCATAGAGATACACAAACAACATGGCAGCGACAGGGACTAACATTAATTCTTTTCTTAACTAGTAGTTTCATTACTTACTTATCCGTAATCTCCGCCGAAATGACCGGCAGCTCGCGGTGCTCTGTCCCCGGCTGAGAGTCACCTATTCTCGGATAACTGAACCACCAGCTACCGCTGACCTAAAGGACCACCATGTGGGGCACCAGAGGCGGTGTTGAGGAACTCTTTTGCGGCTCAACACATCTAAATGCCGCTGATACGACCAAGCTGTGATGGAGGTCTGCAGCGGCTTAAACAACTAGCAATCGCCGCTCTGTAGCACGGAGCTCCTCTTCGACGTTTGTTTCTACCGCTAGTTACTACGAAGGAGCTTGCTACAGGTATGCTACATTCAAGAGACCATGGGATGTTAATGTACGTTACTCAGCAACAGGTGAAAATAGGGGCAAGGTTGCGCAATAACGTTAAAATGATTTGAACTTTTAGCGAGGAACGAGAAGTGAATTACCTGTATGTGTGAAAACAGCTTTATCTCACGCATCCGTTTGTTTGTTGTTGAATATATAGCACCCCCCATCCAAAAAAAGGGAAAACACTCAAACCAATTTATATTTCCACAAAATTGGCATGAATAATCATAATGGTATACATGCCCCATGTGTGTGCGTGTGTGAGTCAAAACAAAATAAAGTTAAAACTTGTTTTGAACAATTTCTTTGTCATCTGCAGATTGATTTTAAGTAGGGGGAGAAAAAAATCGATTTAAATCTTAAATCGGATTTTTTTGGAAAAAATCGGGGATTTTATTTTTAGGTCATATCGCCCAGCCCTAACACGTGGGACAGTGTCTGTCTACATTTTGTTTCCAATTCATGACTCAAACACCTGGTTAGACTTGTCACAGTCTCCGTGCTAACATTCAGTCCAATGTATTGTTCTGAAAATGGAAAGTTAATTTTAGTGTGCTGCTGCATGAAGGACTAGGTCATTTGAAGGGCAAAATGGAGTAGGTGGGAAAAAAAATCTGCAGCAGAAGGTGAAAGCTGTCTTCGTTCAGGTTAATCAGCTTTATTCTTCTAAGCCCCATCCCCACTCACCCACCAACTCCATCTTTCTTTCTTGCTGGAGAACTGGAGCCAGTTGCCAAGGAGCTGAGGTTGGAGTTCAAAGTGGTGCCAAGGACTTTAATTTCAATTTTTTTTTGTTCTTTTATTTATCCATTTCCTTTTCCCGTGATTTCCCTTTTTCTTCCCATCCAACCACCCTATACACTCCACCCCAGACTGACCGTTTACGCACGCACGCACGCACGCACGCACGCAGAGTTAGAGGTTAGAGTTTACGTTATTCTCACATTTTCGCACATCTTTACGAATAAATACAACTGTATCATCAGCCTTTAATTCAGAGACACAGGTGCGATGAGATAAAAGCTCTTTTACTCTTTCCAAAACCAAAGATACAAGAGCAGAAGTGTAGAGAGTGAATTAAACAGTGTGTTAATCTGCTCGGACATAGGCTTCTAAGCTTAGCATATCCGGCTAACTAGCTTAACCTAACCCAGAGTTACTTTCAAGGAACAAGTAGTAATTTATCAGCTAACTACATTAACATGGAGTTTTTAACCACCTCACAGAGCTCAAGTTAGTTTGATTAGCTAGCTAGATAGCTACAGCTGATACAATCTGCTAGTTACAGTCGTCATTTCAGCCAGCAAAATCAATTGTTGGCTAGAAGTGCGAAGCAGCTTTTGTACTCTTTGGATCAATTGTTTCAAAAATTACAACAGATTTTTAGTATTGTATCTGCCACCGTTATAACTGTGAAATGCATAATGCTGGCAATAATAAAAAAGCATCAAGGTGTAGCATCAGTACCTAAGAGGTGGGGCTGCGTCAATAGGTGTAGCCTACTGACAGTTTTTTTTTAAGGGTTAGCTCTTGCCATTTTCTGTCACCACTGTTACAACGTTGCTACTGCGTTACGATGATTTATTTATTAATTTACCCCAAAGTGAAATTTTCTTTTACTTGCCCCTTTTACAAGTCGGACATGGGAATCAGCTGGTAGGGATCGAGTATGCTGATCAACCACACAGCAGTAGCTCATATGCTGCCTGACACTGATACAGAATTGATAAGTTTCAGTGAAACGGTGGTCTCCCAACTCACTGCTCCTTCCTGCAGCCCTACCTGTTCGGTAGTGCACTTGGGAATGTGAGATCTACAGTACCTGTCTTCTGTTGTGTATAGTGTTTAGTATAACTTCATGTGTCTTTGGTGAGGTGTAATCTCCCTTCTGTCTTTACCACTGCATTAAATGTGATTGCTGACATTTTCATGAAAAGATTGCCATAATATGGATTGTATGTAATTACGAAGCTGGAACGCTGATACATTCTTTTTTTATTATTGCTCTTGAGGGTTTTGTTCTGATGCAGGCGTGGTGGTGTCCTATTTTGTTATTACACCCAGAGAGCTAATAGCCAATGAAGATACACACTGATAGAAGAGGTTTATCACAACACAGCACAGCTGCATTGATGGCTGCACTCTCGCAGAGGGTAGAGGTGCTTATTATGCATCCCATATGAAGGCACGGTGTTTGCTCATAAAAGCCCAGTCTGGATAACGATGCTTGAACACTCGCTCTCATCTGATTTCATTTGAAGACTAATGATGAGTTTGCCTTCTAACTTCATTTCCTCTCAACATCACAGTGCAGCTGTGTTTTTTCCTCAATGATCTAGTGTTATAAAACTGTGGACGAAGTGTCTGAGGTACATTTGTGAAATGAGGCATCACAAGTCCAGCTTTTCCAGGAGATGGGATGAATTCTTTAGAGTAAGCTGTTGAGTGAAATGCAGAGTGGCTGTGTCTTTTTTTTGTCCCTGCTTTTGTTCTTCCACTTCCTGTATTTAGTAAGCCCACGCAGACATGGTGCTTATAGTGACAGCATGAGTCCTCAGTTGCCACCTGGGCCATAATGTTATGCTGCCATTCAGGCTCCATTGTCCACTAAATGGTAAATTCAGCCTGGAACAAAAATACTGGAAGTGTTTTGAAATAGAGACTGTTATTCTGCATATTGCATTAGCTGTGAAAATGCACTTGTTTAAGAGTTGCACTTTGCATGTACCTTAATGAAGCCTTCATTTAAATTAAGTAAGCTATAAAGGCTCTGACTTTTAAACTTTTTGTAGCATTCATAACTTTTCTGACAAACGTCATGTTGAAAACAACAAACATGCTTTGTTGATAGAAAATGTCTGAAATAACAGTCAAATAAGAAAAATAAGACAAGAAAATAACTTAAGAATGCTTCAAAATGTCTAGATATTATATATACATATTAAGGCATCTTCAAGTATAATTATCAGTTTTGAATTGAAGTGGCTATTTTTCGACTGTGATTTTGATTTAAAGCTCTCCGTGAAAGGAGTAGCTTGAGCCCCACATCTGTCAGCAGGGAACCTTAAGAAAAAATAAGGTATACAAAACAAACTACTACTACACATATGGATATCACTTAAACTTTTTAAACAGAGGTATAATCATCAATATTTAAATCCCAACACTAACAAGTTAATGTATTTAGGCTTCTTGGCCTCCTTTAACACATGTGCATACAGTATAATGTGTGCCACAGGAAAGGCCTGCTGTGCATTAGAGACAGCCAAGCAGAGGTAGTATTCTCCTTTCAGGCATAAAAGTGTTTGATAAGACATCCACACTTGGATGCGCACATACCTCTCATACACGCTTTTCCCTCATGCTTAAAGACATTTTAATATAGCTATCATATGAATGATGTCTCTTTTGTGTTTTTGACCAGTATGTGAGCTATACTCCGACATGCATATAAAACTGGTAAATTGCAGCTTCGACTAAACAATTCAAACACGCAGTACTTGCATCTTCGTCTAAATGCTTCAGTGAGTTTTAGAAGCTGTACTGTTGTCTTTACTACTCAACTATAAAGTTGTTCAGATTTATTAGTTGATGTCTGCATAGTACCATTATCACGCTGCCATTATAGCTGATGACAGCTGTTGCTTCAACGGAGTTTATTAATATACAGTGTTTGCATCGATTTCATTTAAATTGTTAAAAAATTAAGTGAGTATATTCAGCTAGTTCAGCAGCAGTTCAGCAGTCTTTGGAAGTTGTCACTACAACATGTGTTTGCAAACAGACATGCAGTATAAAATGCCATCCTGCACTACGTAATATAATGTAGACATGGCAATGTTTATGTGCTAAAGAGGAACAGAGAACAGATTACAGTACTAACTGAACTGCTACATGTGGGAAAGGTTGATATGTTTGGCACTAAATACTATGGCAACAAGGTAAAAAGCCACTAGCCATGAAATCTGTGTTGATGACATGTTTTCCCGTAGTTCCCTAAAGTGGAACAACTGTTTTCACGGCAGCTTGAAATCAGCCTTCCATAAACATTGACCTTATGCCTGAAAAATCAATTGACTGTCTCAAATCCTCCAGTTGACTTCCCTGGCCTGTATTGAAAAATCCTGAAATTGACTTATTTATTCAATTTTTACCTTGAGCTTACACATGTTAATGATAAACGGTTAATTCTTCCATTAGTGCAATTACTATGAATAGATCAAAATCAACGGTGGTGCTTTAAAATGTT
Source organism: Sander lucioperca (assembly GCF_008315115.2). Classification (NCBI taxonomy): domain Eukaryota; kingdom Metazoa; phylum Chordata; class Actinopteri; order Perciformes; family Percidae; genus Sander; species Sander lucioperca. The sequence continues at coordinate 26,296,825 of NC_050175.1, read as the reverse complement.
ATTTTAAAGATGATCAGTTTGGAGTTTAAAAAGAAATATCAAAGGATTTGCTTTATTAATTTTTGATGCAATTTCTTTTATGTGCTATCTGTTTTCATGGCTCCAGACAGGGAGAGACGTGAGGTAGGTAACAGCTTTCTTGAGGTCTTTCAGTTTACCCGCAGTGAATATTTGAAATAATTGTTATATATAAAGTAGGGCTACACACATGCCATGCAGAAGCTATGCAGTCACAATCACATCCTGGATGTAACTATAGACTGTTTATTTGCTCCAGCAGTGAGGGCTGCTGGCCAGTAGAAGCTTGCTAAGGCTTCAGTGAGAGGATTAAGTGTCCCTTCCCCCCTCTTCTGCACTGTCCTTCCTTTATGCCGCATTTGAATTTAATATTCCATGAAATAAGGCAGCCCATCAGCCTATTGTAATCACGTCAGGTTAATAGCAGAAGTAAAATTACTCTTACTTACTTCTCTCTCTCTCTCTCTTTGACACTTTCTCAACCGTACCCTTTTTCCTTAATCATGAGCATATTTGAAACCAAACTGTGGCATAGTATTTTTTTCCTCCTTGAAATTCTTTTTTCTTCCTCCCCAAGTGTTCTGATTATTATTAGGATTCATCCTGAATGACTGATGCAGATCCTTTTGAGAGTGAGAAGACTCTGAAAGAGTCCTAATAGGATGTTCATTTCTGTGGGAAATAAATCTGGACCCTCAGTTCTTTCTTCAATTGTTTTTTTTTTTTGCATGTTCTCTTCTCTGCATGTTGTTTTTCACCTATAGCTTGCTAACACACACACACACACACACACACACACACACACACACACACACACACAAACATGGCCACCAGCCGTGGGTGTCAGTCTGTCAGGGTTCTAGATGTCATGTAATTGTATGTATCACCTGCAGCATTCCTTCAGTGTAAAAGCATTCTCCTGCAGCACTGAGGCCTGCTGTTCCAATGTGATGTGGCGATGCCATACATGTGACACCCACACATTGCTCCCTGTGGATCACTCTTTATTACTCCCATCTCACCTTCATCAAGGTCTGGTCTGCTGCCATTATGACACCTGAGGAGAGAAGGAGGGAAGTGAAAAGAAGGAGAACAGTCACACTCAAGGCAGTACAAGCCTGACAGACTGTCTTTTGGACAGGCTGGAGACAAAGAGAGTTTCTAGGCAGCCAGCTCCCTAAGTAGGATTTCTCTTCTTTCATAGCCCACCTTTTCATAATAAAGACAGTCTCCAAGGCTGCAATTCAGAGTTCCCTGATTTAAGTCACCCACCGTTCTTCAGATAGGTCAAGAAGATCCATGGTGGAAGATAGTCATATTCAGACTCGGGCTTTGGGGCTGCTTAATTTTGATTTTTTGTGAGGTCTCAAAACTGTTGAAATGAGCTGTCTGCAGCATTCAAATTCCTACCAGAAATGTCTCAGTAAATGTTTTTTTGTGTGTTCTGTAAGACCTCTATGAAAGAGCATTTGCCTTCAGTTACAGGAAACTGGTTTTAGCCAGTTTACTTTCATTTATTTATTTCCCCCCTAGCTAGTGTCATGATAAATCAACCAGACCACCTTAGATTATGACTTTAGGTCATATAATTGGGTTAGATGTGTTTTTTGACGTTGCTTGTAGTCTATCGAAAATAATTCATCTTTGATAAATTATAACGGCATCAAAGAGGGGTGAAATGTTTGTCAGATTTCAAAGCCCCTTGGACATGGGCTCTTAAAGATGTCATGGGTTATATATTTTACTATTTGATAAATATATATTATTAGATTTGCAGTGAAGCAGCTATCCTACAAAATATCCAACTCCTGGAACACACACTTAGAAATACAGAAAATCATTCAACCCAGCCTGGAGTGTCTCTCTCTCTCTCTAAATGACTTTTCACAGGAGAAGTGACTCTGTCATATTAAGAATAGAAAATTATACAGCAGGAAGAAGGGCTAAAAGAAACTGACAGGAGTGCAGGCATCATGCCTCCACCAAAACCTACATCTGGGTGTCAGAAATGAAATAAAGAGGAAATAAGAAACCATTATTTACACAATTATTTCACCAAGAAAGGTGGGTTTTGGAATCCGTGTTTGGCTGCACCTGATGCTTTTCATCGACTATAACCCAGCCAAAGCAAATGTTGACATTGAGTTCTATGTTTGGCTAAGTGGAACTTGTGTCAGGTGTGTACAGACTGTTTTCTTGCCCATGCCCATTTGGTACTGTGGTGATACACCATGAACTTCACTGTGCAGAAGTGTGTCAGAAGCAATCAAGTGACACAGTGCAATTTTGGTGTCAAGCATCACCGGGATTAGCGCTTTCATCGCACGGAGCAGTGAGTGTCACTGTTATATTTAAACTTTAATTCTTTTTTTGTTAATCTTAGTTGGCTCCTAACACAGCACCGTAAGCATATAGTCCATTTTTTTTTACTTTTCAAATTTACCTATTTAAATTATCGTTGCAGTGAATGGAAGCTGGAATGCATCTAAAATGGTAATATGTTCGCTTTTTCAGACACTGACTGACTACATATGCTTCCTGTACTCTACATGTTTTAAATACATTTATGAGTATATTTGCATAATTGCTTTTAATGAATGAAATAAAAGCTGCTTTTTAATCGTCCAGCATTGATACTGATAAAAACCTGCCAGTTGCATGGTATTTCCTTTCCTCGTCTTATTTTACCAGGTTTTGATGTAGGAATTTTGATGTGTAATATTGCATCTTTTGTAAAGACAGGGGGTCTAGAGAGAAAAAACGAGAGACCAGGTTGGATGTATGTGTATGCTGATTTATAGCAAGGCCAGAGAGCAAAGCCCTGAAGCAGCAAATGCAGTGCTTCAAATAGAGATTGCCGGTGGCCTTTGGTGTGATCGGTGACCCAAGGTGAGGCACTTAGTGATTTATCTCTCACATATCTCCTCATCTCTCTTGCTCTGTGGTGGGGCAGGGCAGGCTAAAACACGTATCACCTCTCTCGGAGCTCTGGCCCTGGCCTTGACTCGCTGGCTGGCCCAGGAACATAGCCTAGACTGGGCTGGAAAGCATAGGACACACAGCCCATCCTCTGGCAGTCAGGGTTAGCAACATACAGATCGTGGGTCAGAGATGCAGGTCAAGCTGGCAGACCTCTCACTGCGGCTGGAGTGCACCCGCTGAAACTCTGTTGTACTGTGATTTGATTGTTTTTGTTATGTACTTCTTTTGAGCAACGGTGGGCCTCTTTCTTCTTTCCTTGCCTTCTTTCTTTTACACACACTAACACATACACTATGCTATGATCCTTGCTCTCTCTCTCTCACTCATACACACACACACACACACACACACACACACACACACACACACACACACACACACACAATTGCAGTGCACACCTTCATATATACAGTCATGAACACACTGGGAGCCCCACAGCTGTCTAAAGCTGAAGTTGGCTAATGAGGAAATGTCTTCTCAGTTGAGTGGACTTGATGCCAAGAGGAAAACCTGCAGAATCAGCCCTACAGCTTCATCTGTCCCCTCTCTCTTGTAAATGTGTGTGTGTTAGTGTGTGTGTGTGTATCTACTGTATACACACATACACAATGTACACGTGCTCGCCGCAAGTGTGTGTGAGTGTGTGAGTCAGTGTGTAACCGAATGTGGGGAAGTATGAGCAGTGTGTACTTGTGCATGTGAGACCAAAAGAGAGAGAGAGTGTGTGTGTGTGTGTGTGTGTGTGTGTGTGTGTGTGTGTGTGTGTGTGTGTGTGTATAAAGCTTGACTACACTCTTAACATACACATTTCACTGCATGGGACTGGGGCTGACATCTCCCATGCCCTGGGATCCTTTAGGAGCAGATTTAGAGTGATTTTCAGTGCAATTATACCTGCCAGCTTTGACTGGTAGAGTTGCCCTCTTCTTGGCTCATGTCTTCATGCTGGAGAGCATTCCCAATATTGCTGAGGCCGTTGGTGTTGGGGCCCAGGGCCAACAGCCAAATAAACCAGAGAAAGAGCATTCCCTATCTGGCTGCAGTAGCCCACAGCCAGGGTCCTGCATGGTGCCCAGGACAGGAAGCCATTCACAGCCAGTAGAAGGTGATAATTATCTCCTGCACTGAGTCAGCACTGCGCCCTGTCCCTGTAATCTGCGAGGGTGTGTGGATGTGAGGGTAGGTTTGGTGGCATAATTGGAGTAGCCACAATGGGTGATTAGTGACCTCTGCACCTCTAAATAGCCTCGACTCATGTGCCGTGAGCTGGTAAATGTAATTTTTGAAGCTAAATTGTTAAATAAGATCAAATGGATGATCTTTGACAATCCATAATCTTTCTGTAATAGATATTTTAAAAAATGACATTTTTATGAATATTACAAAGCTTATGATCAGTTCAATCATACAAAATATTTGTGCAATCACTGCATATGCTGTGTGTGCATGTTTATGTGTGTGCATGGGTACATGTGTGTCACTTTGCTGACCCAGACCGCTTTGACCTCTGTCTGTTTCCATGTCTGGGGCCAGACTGCAGTGTCTTCAGCATCATATATCAGATTAGCCATAAAAACCTGCCTCGGCCCCACTCTGCTCCACACACTTGGATCTAATGAGTAATGCACTATCAGCTGCACAATGAAGCCACTCGCCACCTCCAGTGGAGTAGCCTGGGTAATAAAGACAGGAGGGGTGTTGAGGACAATTTTATCCCTTACAAGAAGTATATTACCACTTCAGCTGCCGTGTCCGTGCAGGCATCCATTTTACCTGTATCAAGGTAGATGGTAAACGCACAGGCTCATTTTCCAGGTGAGAAGAGCTTCTGTGCAGAGACTTGAACACTCGCTAATTTCACAGATATTTCACAGTGTTGCAGTGGTGTTTCAGGAGATTAGCTGAAAAGACTCTTTGCCTGGCTGTGGAGGAGCTTTCTTCACTGTCTGCAAGGTGAACATGAGACGAGGCCAAGGCAAGTCAGGGACAGGACAGGCTTATTAGACAAAGGTGTTGTATTGGTGAGGGAGCTAATGCGAGCCAGTCTGGGCAGGGCAAGGACTGCCCAAGTTGAACACTTCTGATGCAGAGTGAAAAAGCTAGGGGCCAAAGGGTCACACTCAACGCTATACACAGAGAGTAATGTGTGTTTACTGTCTATAATGCATGTTTATTGTCATGTAATAAACCTTGATGTTTTTGGTACCAGAAGTTCTCCTACTATCCCTCATCCCTCATGTTTCCATTAGCATTAGTTTGCTATTGTGCACAACATCTGCATTATAGCTGATACTCTAGTACCCATAACCAGATCACACAATGTTTGTTTACTCAGAGGTTTTAGGGAAATAATGGAGGGTCAAAGGTGGCAGGAAGGGCAGAAGGAAGCTAAATTAAAGTGGCTATATGTAACTTTCAGTTTGTGTTGATTATAGTGTTTTCACTACACATGCTGTCGTGTAAAGATCTTTTCTTTGAGGTGCTGTATTACCAAGTTAGCGTTACCGGGAGGTCATATGGTTGCGATGAATATTTTGCTCGGACAGAAAATCATTCATTTACAATAAGAGAATAAGTTACAGATGCATCATTGCATTTCAAGTGTTGCATACGGTAACTTAGCCTGGATGTATCGTGAGCTAAACTGGGTAACGTTATCACTGTCACTGTGTCACGAGCCAAAGCATTAAGAGTTGGTTTTAGCAACCAATGTAATATGTAGAATGTAGAATGGGAGGCAGAGCCTTCAGCTATCAGGCTCCTCTCCTGTGGAACCAGCTCCCAGTCTGGGTTCGGGGGGCAGACACCGTCGCTACATTTAAGACTAAACTGAAAACTCTCCTCTTTGATAAAGCTTATAGTTAGGGAGTGAGGAGTTGCAGTGAACGCCTAGACCGGCGGGGCAGGGTGTATAGCTGCAGACACAGCACCCCTGCTTTTCTCTGCTTCTCTTTACAGTCATCAGATTTACCTATCGTATAATCAATAATATAGTGCCTCTCCTAGTTATGCTATTATAATTCTAGACTGCCGAGGAAGTTCCTTCTTATGACACGCTCTTTTCTTTTGTTTCCCTTTAATGCACATCCTGTCTCAGAAGTGCTTGTTACTCACCTAGCTCTGGGGAGTTTACTCCCCGGAGTCCTTATGTTTCTTCTTCACCCAGAACATCGCCTCGGATTAGGGTGACACCAAGATCTGGGTCTTGGGTGCAGCTGTGGCTATGGACCTGCTACACCCTGCTACGCTCTGCGATTCCCTGCAATGCCCGGCTACGTCCTGCTGCGTCCACAGCGTCCACCCATGCTCTGCTGTGCCACACTACATCCTGTACCGTCATAACCCCAAACGTCAGACACCGCCCACCAAGAGTCTGGGTCTGCCGAGGTTTCTTCCTAAAAGGGAGTTTTTCCTCGCCACTGTCGCAATAGCCACTGCTAATGCTTGCTCTTGGGGGAACTATTGGAATTGTTGGGGCTTTATAGAGTGTGGTCTAGACCTACTCTATCTGAAAAGTGTCTCAAGATAACACTTGTTATGATTTGATACTATAAATAAAATTGAATTGAATTGAATTAATAATAATAATTAACTTAGATTAATATAGCGCATTTTATGAAACCCAAGGACGCTTTACACAAGGAGGCTACAGGGGGACAAGGGAAAAGAAAATAGTAGGCTAACACAAACCCAGACTGAAAAGAAATAAAAATTGTGCGCTAAATGGAAGGGGGACTTAATTTAATGTAGACTACTGACTTACAACCACACCGCGCATTTTAAAGTTATTTTATGAATGAAATAGACATATTACATACCTGAGGGCCAATTTGGGGTGGGTTTTGAATCATTTACAATCCCGTAATTGTCTCCATCTGTTGAAAGCCCAACCATCATCTGTCACTTTCCCTTTTAGCTTTTAATTTTTTTTCGTTTAATTTACTTTTTTTCTGTGATCGCCCTGCCCCGGTATCAGCCATAACTACAACAGACAACTTCTAAAATAAAATAAAATTACAATTAGGCCTATATAAAGAAAAGAAATCGCCTGCTACCTTTTACCTGGCTGGACACACTAACACAGGCTTTTCCGGTGTTGCACTGAAATCTGTGACCTTCAGAATGTGTTATTGTAGAGCTGGTCTGCCTGCCGTAAATCATTTTGTGACTTTGCGGGAAAAATCAGATCCGGGCAAATGCATTAATAAAAACTATATAAAAATCGCGTTCTTTTTATTGTTAGTCTCGTTTGCTGTTACAGGTCATTTATGATCATCGGATGAAAAATGACACAGTTTCAGAAACGTGTTTGATATTGCCTATTGATGTGATTTTAAAATCAGTAAAAATATGAAACACTTGTCCCCGGATTGTACAATATTATTATAGCAAAATTAAGTATAATTATATTTACAGTAACAGTAAAGTATATTTAATCATATATATATATTCAAATCCAATCCAAATCGGTAATTGTTTCTAATTTTAGACAATATTATATTTAGGTGAAGTCCTTAAAGTGATATATTTTATGTATATACACACACACACACACACACACACACACACACACACACACACACACACACACACACACACACACACACACTCTACACACACACACACTTCACAAAACTGACACCCATCTCCAGTGTACACAAACACACACACATTGTGTTACTTATGGGTGCACTGCATGTTGCTGACTCTCAAAAAGCGTCCCCACCCAGATAAATAATAGAGTCAAAGAGGCTTTCTCCTGTCGCTCCACGCCATCAACTCCAAACACCAAAGTTGACGACTCAGCTGTAAGGTGTCCATTATCTGCTGTGGACACAGGAGTTGAGCAGGCTCGTCCAATGGGGGCCACACGTGTTAAAGCGTCCCCCAGGCCCCTCTGACAGCTCACTTCTTCCTGTGCCCTTTACAGTCACAGACAAAGCAAGGCGAAGCCAGCAAGCACCTGTACAGTATATATTAATATCCTTTCTGCTCAATATCATGTTTATCTGTCTAGGTTGTGGTTAGAATGAACTGTTATCAGGTATGCTACTGAACCCCTCTGCCACACACACACACACACACACACACACACACACACACTCTCTCTCTCTCTCTCTTCTGAGTTGTTCATGCAGTCAACAAAACCATTCAACAGCAGAGTGGTTGATTCCCCTGCTCTCTGTCACTATTTATTCTAATATCTTCTGGCATTATAGCAGTAGCTCATAATGATAATGATTCTGATAAATTAAAGGTTGTATTGTTCGGCTGCCATGGCTGTCCTTGATCAGGATGCCAATTACGGAGGGTAATTTTCCTACTCTCTCCTTTTCTTCCATATGTTCCTAACAAAAGGAGGTTTCTGCAGAGTGGTTCAAGTTGACACATGATGACAGATTCTTTTTAAAATCTTCTTTCCCCAATAATACTTCAATGTTATGATGGCACTTTCTGCATTTTATTAAATCCCTCCCCTATGTTGTGTTCCTTCTTTAGGGGCAAAGTACAATACTTCTATTTTGACCCAATTGAAGATGTCATCCAAGAATCTTTAACAGTGATAGAAGAGTTTTGACACTCCTTATGAGAAATGACAGATGAGGACTCGGCCCATCTTTATTTGTATAGATGTAATCAGACAAGTATGCCTCTCCCTAACTAGTGCAAGTCTAAAAGTAAGTAAATAAAACTAACATGCTCAGAGGCAGGTGAAGGGAGGGGAACCTCTGTTTTTTTCATAAACAATATATGAGGTGCTTTTTGCAAGTCAAATCCTTAAAGATTTACTGCCGGCTCCGCTCTCAATGCTTTTTAAAGAGCAAAGATGTCATGCAGCAGAAATGGTGAGGAAGCCTAGGGTGGGGTTGGAAAACAGAAAATGAAGCTCTAAATAATTGTTGATGGATAATATTTAACCTGAAGATTGCAAACTATCTGTGTTGTGTAGTCTTTTGGGGGGATTAGCCAAAAGATGTTGCCCAACCTCTTCTCTGGGCATGCCTCAAATATGTGTTGCCACTGCCTTCAGTGGCCAGCATGAATTCACAAAGAATCTGCGTGATTTCTCCTAAGTGAGAGTGACCAGTAATTAAGGTTCTCAGATTCCCACTGCATGTTATCGCTTTAGCAATCTTCAGGGTAAGATGCATTTTGACTGCTGGTTGTGCAGTGACCTGTGCACATCAAGCTTTTCTCTGCTTATTGGGTTGTCTTCTTTCCACACTAATGGCCATAGGGGCTCGAGTCCAGGCTTCACCTGACCACTGCTCACAAAGCTTGGTCTCTGGAACTGACAGGCGGAACAGAAATCACATTAACCCAGCCCGAACCAAAAACAAAAGCCTACATACTGTTGCACATACATTCTAAACAAACAACAGAATCTTACTGTTTGCCCCCCTCATCAGCAGCAATGTGTCACTTCGGCTCATTGTTGTTTACTGGTGTTTCATGAAGGCCGTCTGCCACCCACACCTTCTTCCAGAGGGAAGTCGACATGCACCTTGCGAGGACACTACTGGGCTGATTATGTAAAACACTTTGTGGGTGATGGCAGGGCCTGACCTCTTTAGACAGCGAATAACAATTTTGTGATAATTTACAGGATTGGCTGCCAATAAGTGTATCATTTCTCTAATTCAGTTTGGTTTTTTGAACCGGTCAAATGATCTGATGGCTGTTTTCATGTCTGTAAAGAATCTAGGCCACTGCAGTCTGGCACATCCTGCCTGTAGGCTTAAAGGGAAGGAATGGAAGGTGAATTAAAGCTAAATTAGTTATCATAGCAGCCATCTACTGGCAAGAGTTTTTTTTTTCTTGTAAAGATTGTGGTTGAGTTTTTTTTAGGTGAGTCTCCATATCGCCCATCTTTCATCTGTGTGTGCAGCTCTGTGTCCAGAAGGCATCTAGACTCATTTCTTTTCTACCCTTTACATTGCACCTCATCATAAACTCCCCCCACCTTGACAATGCTGTGGAGAATAAATCGACCATATTTCAGCACTGATGCTCCCTGCCCATTCCCAGTCCTTGAGAAAGGAGGGCAGGAGGCCTGGCAGTTTGTTGTTTTTATTTAATGCGCTTCTACTTCCATGTCATATTTTCTGTCTTTAATTGATGCCCATGCCTGTGTTGTTGCCCAGTGCACCATTGAGAGGATGCTTTCTCCAAACAGGCCCTTATCTTGCTCTAATAGGCCTGGCACTCCTCTGAGGCCTTCAGCTGTGTCAAGCCACTGCTGCCTCGCTGCGCCTCCGGTTTGAACTGTTGCCGTGTTGCCCATTAGTTCTCTCTCCAGGCCTCACAATTCCCCGTGCTCATCCCTCTGCCATCCCACCCCCCAGCCCCACAGCCTTCCCAGCCCTATCTTTCACCTCTGCCTGCTCTGCTCCCTGCTCCCCACTCCCCAATGTTTCATCAGCCATAATATGAGCATGCTTTCACAGTAAACATTTCTCTTCTCATTTTTTCTTTGCAGTTCCTCTCCGCAGGTCTGGTCCTGTCTAGGTAATTTGTGTGTTTTGGAGGTACTTTAGGCCAGATGCCACCATCACATCCTGCCCCCTACAGGGGACCTTCCTGATAAAGCCAGTGTGTAGGGTGCATGATTGCCTTCTGCATTTAGATGAAATGAGATTTTTCTTTATATGATTTTTGTGTGTATAGAACATGTGTGTGTGTCGGTGTCTGTGTGTGTGTGTGTGTGTGTGTGTGTGCGCGCTTATGTATTAAAGTGATTGCCTCTGCTTGTGCACATTAGAAAGAAACGTAGACATCTAAAGTGTAAAATGTATGGTGCTGGACTTGTAGGCCATCTTTGAATCAGAGCCTCGGCACACATTGATAAATTGGCAAAGCAGTTTGTTCTACCAAATTTAACAATGATATATCATTATCACAACTTTGGGGGAAATCTATAAAATCAATGGGCCTGCCGGTGGAGCAGGATTAGTATTACTAACACGCTGAGAGAGTGTTAAAGTGCCCGAGTATGGATCCCAGTTGTGGCTTGGATCAATGGCATTTGTGGACACTAAGCTCAATAACAAGCCATCCAAGAACTGGTTAGAAGAAGAAAGAAATAGATGTGAAAAGCAAATTTGCTGGTAGAGAAGCTAATATCCTGTGCGCGCCTGGCTGAACATGAGCTGTGTAGCTGCTGGCGGGTGGAGAGAGGAGTAGAGGGCAGGAGAGGAATAGATTCCACTGCTGAAATGATACAGATACAAATGTAGCTGTCATTATTGATATTCTTCCATCATTGATATTGGCATACAGGGATAAAGAATGTAAAATACATTGATCTCAAAGGGTGGGAAAAATGTATTGAGTGACACAATATGATTTAGATATTGAGTGTTTCCAACGACACAACTGATGCTGAGAAAACTGTATACCGAATATCTTTGAGATTGTCTTTTTTTTTTTTTTTTTTTAAAGGAAGTGATTCTCCTTCAGATAAGAATAATCATGACACCCCTGTTTGAACAGGGCAGAGTGAGATGTAAAGCTCTTGTTTGCATGGTTTCTGCACGGTAGAACAGCAAGAGGTGAGGTAAAGCCACCGTAATTGGATCCGTAAAAGTCAAATTTCCTGTTTAGTGCCCAAGTCTTGAAAAGATGAGAGAAGTGTTGTTTTTAAATGATGGCGATTTCTGGCCACAATGACAGTGTTATTTCATGGAAGCAATGGCAGGCCCATTGAACAACAGTGAACAAAAGAGAAACCAAATCTCCAGTTACTACTCACTTTACAGTATACATAATATATGTGTGGTATACACTTAGTGACCACCTGTACAATCTAATGCAGTCTAATACAACAGCCCTAACATAACATCTATCTTACTGAAGCTCATAATGTTTAGTTTTTTTGTGACATTGTTGGAACTGTGTACATTCTATTATATGTTTATTACTCATAGTTCAAGGTGGTGTTATACTGGACTACATTATATTGAGAAGTGTTGCATACAGGAGGGAGGCAGAATGTTAGAAACTACAGGGGCACTGCAAATTAAGAAAAGACATGCAAATACAAGCCTCTGAACATAATGCAGTCCAGTACAACACCAACCACCTAACTATAACCTTAATGCTTAACCGTAAAAGACAATTAACACCTCTGTAACTGTGTCAACAAAAACTGACCATCACAAAAGTAGACTTTGTGGCAGCAGTTGCATTGCATTAGATTGTGCAGGTATACCTAATCCAGTTTGGTGATTATTGTAAAATACTCTGCTATTACGATGTAGATCACATTATATTGGGATTTTATTTTGGCAGCTTCTATTTTGAGAAAATGGAGACAAAAGGAAATATACATCGTTCACAGACTTAGAAATATATATAATTAAAAATCATCTGTCAAAATGTTTCAAACTTGTTATAATTTCTGCATAGTCAATTTGGAGTAACACCTTAAATTCAGAGGGGACAATTACTTGGGTTGTGCAAATGATTTTGAAGACATATGTCTATCTTTTTGACGTAGCTCCCGTAACCCTACTGTATCTGTACACTTACTGTAGTAGCCCCACATGATGCCCCAACCCCAAAACTGAGACACTGAAACAACGTGTAGGGACTGTACTTTGACCAAGCTGACAAGAGACACAGCAAGACATAAAGTATAAAGTAATATGAACATCAGCTCATGGCTCATGAAAGGGAAAAATATCTGTATACAGATTGCCATGAAAGCAATGTTGTTTTTTCCAGTAAACCTCTTCTACATGTATTCACCTATACATGTGTGCTTGTGAAAACATTGCCACACATAAACTATAGTTCTTATTTGCAGGTAGAATCAATTTTCTTCATCTGCCAAGGCACTCTGAGAGATAAACAGAACATTTTCTTTCTGTCAGTGAATCTGATTGCTTATGTGCTGTTGCTCTGTGATTGTACATCTCATAGTGGCCGGCTCTGGCTCCAGAAGTAACTGTTGGCAAGCAGGGGAAAGGTAGCAAGCAAACTGTGGTCAAACAACATCACTTCCCTAAGAACACAAGTGGGCCATCCATACAAAGGGCTGACGATAACAGCAAGACAACAACCAAACTTATTGGTTTGGAGGAAAATACAAAGGAGAGAATGATGGATTGAGTGGAAGGAGGGAGAAGAGAGATTGTTCTTCGAGGCACAAAATAACGCCAGGTACAAAAGAGAAGGGACGAGGTAAAAGGCAGATGAGCCAAGAGGGGGATGTGTGGAGAGAAAAAAAGAAATAGAAAGCCCTGATAAGAGCCAGGACTCCTTCTGATAGGGCCAGTTTGTTTTTACCTCTGTTTTGACAGACATGAGAGATAGACGGAGAGAGACGCGAACAGGGCGTAATTAAACAGCCTAATGAGTTTGTGGCTCTTCTGAAGGCTGTTTTTAAATGAAGCCCTTGGTTTTGTGTCAGAAAATCTTCTCTTTTAGAGATGTCAAAGAAGTTTCTGACAGAGCAGTTATCACAGCATGTCAAATTGCTCCAGCTCAAGAAATTATTTGGATTTTTTTTTTTCTCTTCACAGAGTGCTGCGAAACAAAAGCCCCCCCCCCCCAATTTGCCTTGGCAGGGTCCCTCTGGGTGGGGGGTCTGTATGGACAGAGAGGGATTATAGGATGAGAGGGGGTGAGGTGTGTGTGTGTGTGTTTGTGTGTTTTGAAGGTGTGTACATCTGCGTGTGATGGGCATTGGGGTGCGGTGGCGGTGTGGGGTTCGGGGGGGCTTGCAAGCAATTTTTCCCAAAACGCTGCAATTGTCCCCAAGATTGAACAGCGCAGAGCGGCAACGCTCATTTTCCATCTCCGTCTATTCATTATCTCCTCTGTATTTACTTATCTTTGTCTCCCAAGGAAAAAAAAATCGGTGTTAAAAGGGGCCCTTTCATGTGGAGAGGCTTTTTTTAACAAAGCTTTATGCTCGAACATGGTTGAGTTAACCTAAACTGTAGTTATGTTTTGAAAGCAGTATGAATAGCAAATTTGTACTTTCTGCTTTTCAGTGGTAGTATAAACTGTATTAGATCCCTGATTTCTTCAAATTACATTTCCCTGTCTTGTATAATGCCTGCTTTTGGATGAAATTCCCAATTATGTGGTGTCAAATTAGCTCAAATAAATTACACTATTTTTCTGGGACAGAAATAATTATATAGTGTTTTTACAACCTGTGCCATAGGAGTTTATGATTTTATTTCTCTTTGAAAATAAATCCCTTCATAAATGATTTATTCTTGGTGAAAGATCATCTGACAAGGAATAATAAACTAGTACTAGCCAAGTCGTATTTACATTCAAATAAATGCAGTTCCTATTAAAAGATATTTCTTCTGTTTGCGACACAATAAAACATAGTTGTCATTGTCCCTGTCAAAGCTGATTTACAGGTTTGTTTTTCTTGGATCTAAGAGTTTGACACAACATCACAGCCGTAGATTCACAGAGGATTTTTTTTCCATGTGACTTTACTATACAATACAAGAAGATACCATCTGTCTCTGATACTGGGGTGAGGAAACTGCTCATTGTTGTGCTGCTGCTTAAGTGTAAACTGAAGTGGTTTGGTGGTACAGTAGTTAAACAGTTTGAAAACATCTTGCCAAATGATGTGATAGAAGCAAATCATTATTATGAACTTATTTGTACAATTTAAAAACTGCAGTCTGAGCTTGCACACACTTTAGCCAGCCTAACCTTAACAATACACTCACAACCAAAGAGTGAGCAAATTTGGATTAAATCACACAAACAATTTACAAAACCTAAATCAAAGGGTAATTTATTTGAAAATTACACAGCATTGGGAAACACAATGAATAATACTTAAGAATAAAGAATAAAACTTAAAAAGTACTAGCTTCTGCAGTGCAAACAAGAGTATAAATAAGTAGAGAAGTAACTGTACTCAATGTAGCAGTTTCATGATGATTTCATAAACATATCTTGTGAATGAATACAAATCTTTAAATCAAATCTATAATCAGTTTGACACTGTGTAAAGTCCAAACAGGGCAGCTTACACTGTTTTAATTCAAAATAAACGTTGGCCAAAATGTGTGCACAAATACCGTAAATCTGATTAATTACAATTTCCTGCGCTGCCATGCAATGACACCGCTCTGCGGAAATAAGCTCCAATATCACAGGATGTTATAGTGTGGTTAGAGGGCCTCGATAAAGTAACACCGTTGCACTGCAGATACAGTAAAGTCTGTGATAGAAATAGCTTGAAAAAAAATCTCCTTAGGGCACACCTACAGCTCTCAGGCAGCTCTTCAAGAGGAAAAAGTCCTATGAAAAATGCTCATACAATAAGGTTTTTCTTCTCCCTTCCAACTTAATTACGGATATTCCTCTGTTATAGGTGCCTGATTTGAGGGAGATAATTAGGTGGGATATTGAAGTAGGCCTCCAGGGGGCTCAGGTCTGGTGGATCAGGAGCACGAAGATGAGGGGAAACACCATCTTTTTAAATTATTCTGGGGGGCCAGTGCTCCCAAGCAGCTTATGCAGCTAAGGCTTGGTAATTAAATTATAATTTCACCTGCTGAGGGTGGAGTGGCAGGACTGGACTAGGCTGGGGGTGGTATGGCACTGACAGGATTTACACTTAATGAAATAATAAAGCAACACCAGCAAGGTAGCTGGCAGACGCGCCGCCACTCGGCTCTCTGTTTATCCACTCTTCAGTGTTGGGGGAAGGTTCAAAGCTAACGTTCTCTCTCGCCTTCTCCATTTGTTTTGCTTATGTTCTTTTGTCGAGTGCAAGTTGGTATAGTGGGTGGTACTGCATTTCAGTCAATAGAGCCCTTTTATAACTTAGTTGTTTTATGTTTTTACTGTATATAAGTTTGTGTGTGTGGTTGTATGTGTTAAGTGTGGATTGTTGTCTTCTGACGTTCAGTGAATGATCGGGATAAAAAAGATTGTGTTATATATACAGGTAAGATGTATACAGTATGCCGTTTATATATTGTTGTTCATCTTAAACACAGCCATTAACATTTTTGTATATAGACACACACAAAAAATTCTGGTTTGTGCTGTTGGCTGTATTATTCTATATTTATACTCCTGCATTTTGCCTTGGGGTTATGTTTCTTGTTGTGCATGCTAATTCTCTGTTGATTAATTAAAGTCTCTCAGTGGGGAACCTTGGAGTGCATGTAATTAAAAACTCTCAAAGTACAGAGAACCAACAAAATCGCTGACTCTCAAACATACATATTGCAGAAAACAGTAACTCATGTTGAGAACAGCTTTAGTCCCAAATAAATTGATGTCAGCTGGCTGGTATGTGCTAATCCTCCTCATACGACACACGTTTTCTTTCATTTTACTTAGTGCCTATATCTACTGGTACTTGTAAACCTGGAGATTTCATGTATACTATATTTGATATATATGTCAGTGAAGTTTATTCTCCCAGCATCCTGATTGCCACCATATTGAGAGTCAAGTGGGTTTTATTTCAACCATATACACTGTATATAGTGAAACGAAACAACGTTTCACCATGGATCAAGTGGTGTTACACATTTAAAATATATAAAAACAACATTATATAAAAACGACATTCAAGACAGGCTATATACTCCCATTAGTCAGTCAGCTTAATGTATTAATGTAAAGTACACCCTAAATCCATAGTATTTTACATGAAACATTAGAAGAAGCCAAAAAGTGATTGAAACGAGGAGGAAGTGAGTGAGAGTGAAAAAGACAGAAAGATTAAAAAGGCGATGAGAGAAATATGGAATCCACCACATCTGTTTTGTGTCACCGCATCTTTTTCCTCTCCTTCTCTTCTCTCCCCTTCCTGCGTCTCTGCAGCTGTTAAGATGGATGCCTCACAGTGGAGGGAAGAACCATGCAGTGTTCCTATAGCCCTGCATTGCCGCAAGCTCATTACAACCCTCCCCTCCAAAATCACTCCCGCCCTCGCCTGCCCCACTCACTCTCACCATTCACCCGAGCCTAAATCTGCCCCCACCCCAGCCTCAGCCCCAGATCCAGCCCCAGCCAGCATGACAGACAGGCCCAGTTAACAGTCCCTGTAAGCGGCGAAAGAAAGCCGAGCAGAGAGGTAAAATGACTGGACCGCAAATGACAGGTGTAGTTAAAATAGTGAGGCGCAGAAAGGCTTGAGGACAGAGAGCCGGGGCGGCACTGTAATAAGCAGGATGAAGGAGCTCAAGCATTGCCTGAGTTTTCCTCTCTCTTCCACTAACATCCTTCCTCGGGCAAACAAAGGGAAAATAAGAGAAAGTTAACTTTTTCCTTTAGACACTTCCTCTCTTCATTTACTTATTTATCTCATGTCAGTCCTGCACTGCTTCTTTTAAGGGCATTAATGAAGCATTATTGCTATAATGCAGGATATTTCTGAAATGTAAGAGTTTTGGTAACGTGCTGTGTGACAGAGATTGAATAAATGATACTTGAATTGTAAATGGGCAAGGGGAGGCCATTTAGTTTGGTCCCTTTCGGACTCATTTAGATGGACACAGGAGGGATTTGCCTCCACTGCTGATCTGCATCTATTTTCTATGCCTTTCATCCATTTTATATGGTGCCTTTATTATTGCCACCTTTCCATCAAATCCCACCAAACCTCATGTTTAAAATGATCAGTTATTTTGCAGCATTTTCTTACTGGGCAGGGGTGGGTTGCTGTTGTTGGACCAGGAAAAGACATTGCCTATTCATCATTTCAACCATCCTTGTAACTAAAACTTACTCAAACTTACAGCTAGCAGCTCTGTGAGGCTAGTCAAATGCACAGAAGTGCTTTGAGCTAATTGCTCAACATCAACATGCTAACATGATGATGTTAAGCAGGTGTGATGTTTACCAAGTTCACCATCTGAGTTCAGCATGTTAGCATGCTAACATTTGCTAATTACTACTTCACACAAAATACTTGTTGAGGCCGATGGGAATGTTATTATTATCGCAGGTATCTGGTCATAAACGACAAATTATAAGTTTGTGGCGCTTGATAAAAGAAATTAAGGGACCAAGTTAATAAAGTACCACCTGAGGGGAACATGAGGGGAGAGGAATGTGTGTACCAAATGTAATGGCAGTCCATCCAATAGTTGTGAAGACATGTCACTAACAACCACAAATGTCAATCTCATGGTTGAATTAGAGAAAAATGTAGGGGATCACCAAAATCAGTAGGATTACTCTTTTAGGGAACAGGAACGGCTGTACAAAATTTCATGCCAATCCACTGACCCGACTAACAGACAAACTGACATTGTCATCACCGCCGGTCAGTCTGACATATGCCGATCTTATGCCGTTCAAATGCACTCGGGCGCCGCATGATTAACATCGCGCAACATCAGCGCACCGCCGTTCAATCAGCTGTTTATGAAATGTCATAAAGGCGTAATTATACACAGCTCTGCAGAGCAGTGTGCTCTACTGACCTCAAGCGAACAGTCAGCCGCTCTCTCTCTCTCCCCTCTGAGGCTGAACCTGAACAACTGGAACATGAAAACCGCACTCACGCGGGCACCGTGAAATATGACAGCTACAGTTTATCGGAAAATAACGTTGGGCACACTGACTTTGATGAATTAACTGTTTATCAGACACCAGATGAGAAGCTAACGTTAGCTAACGTTAGCGAACGCTACGGTCCCTCTGCCTCCCCTGCAGGAGACGCTGTATTAAAAAAAAGAAGAAAAGAAAGAGACGCTGTATTCCTCCGACACGCTGTATTAACGTAACTGTTTAAAACGCTTTCCAGGTTAGTGGGGATGTATACCGCTCAAAACCAACATTAAAAACGTAGTAATCTTCCCTCAGCGTTTAGTTTTGTTGCTAAACTGTGTTTAAAATGAGCGGTGACGTTAAATCATCTGTTTCAGGTAACGGCACTCTAGGCTACCGTCTATTTGCTGGATTGTTCCGAGGTAACTGTTGGTAGCTAACGTTAGCAGATAAGCCCGTTGACAGCAATGGTAGTGTTCTTATTTATGCACAATGACAAATAATGCAATCTTGCTAAAAAAAGGAACTACACGCTGTTTTCAGGTAACGTTACTGTTGACGTTCAAACAGGCCTGTGTGTGTTTTGAGAAATATCTTTATACTGCAAGGCTATATTTAATTTTTATTTGTTATATATTTTTTTTTAGTTGGATATTGGATGTGAAAAGAAGGAAATGGTTCCTCCATAACATTGCACTTTAGATGTGTGTGAATTTCCCACACCAGGAGTAATTTATATAGTTCTATTTTATAGCGATCAATTATCTATTAAAAAAATGTTCTATGCAAAATGTAAAATGTTCTATTAAAGAAAAGACAGAAAATAAATATTTGTGTGTGCTGTAAAGTGGTTAGAAAAAAATGAAATCGGAATCGGCTAAAATCGGTATCGGCAGTTCAAACTCAATGAAAAATCGGAAATCGGAATCCGCCTAGAATATTGTAATCGGTGCATCTCTAGATTAATGCCAGCTCATACTCACCTATAATGTCTTAATGTGCTCACAAAAAGCCTACAAAGTAGTAATATGGTCATTACTGTTACCTGCATTTGAAGGATTGGTACTTAACTGTATGTGGTACAGTATTTTCCCTCTAAGTCTGGCCTTTCTTTGATCAAATTCCCAATGCTGTATAAAATGATTGTGTTCTCCTCCTCCTTGCCCTGCCTAACTCTGATTCCACTTCCTATCTGATTGGTATTAACAGGATTATCAATGCTGCTACCATAATTAGAAGCAACACACCGCAATTACTGATATAGATCAGGGAGATTAGACTACATTATGTGGAGCTTGCCTCCAGGCAATACATCTAATGCGTTTTGATCACATGGACTTTGTTGATATCTACATGTCAGTATTTATAAAGCACTCTGCCACTATTTCCACAAGACTTACAGTAGCTGATAATTGTTGGCTCTCAACCCGCCTTAAGCCTGACAGATACTCTACAAAAGAGTGAATAAGTCCTCTATCATGGCCTGCAGCTGACTCCAAGTTGAGGTGATGCCAGAGTCTTTATTATAGTACAATATTTGGAGTTTTTGTTAATGCATTTCATCTTTATTGAGCTGTATATTTAGAGGGGAGTGACAGAAGAGAGCGTTGTTATTTTTTGACATCAACTCCCAATGTCACATCACATCAGTCCGCTAAGCTGTAGAATGTTCCTACATTCAAAAACATTATATAATATGCTTTAACATACTAGCCTGTGTTACATTAGTCTCCAGGCTGTAATAACCTGAATCACTGTAAAGCCCGCTGTTGAGGGAGCTTTCCATCTACGGACTCAGTATCACTGACATGTACGGTGAGTAAAGGGTATGGCCATCTGGTGGAACTAAATTTAGCAGGTCCCTCTTCAGAAGAGGAACATCTGTCTTTATCAGCGGTGGTTAACTCGGTACAGGAAACCCAGCACATGTAATTCATGCAATATTTAGATGAGAGGGTCAGAGTGCTCCTGTGGGGATGGAGGCAGTCTCTGTTGCGCAGACTGCATGATTGACCTGGGCCTGGTCTGTGGAGAAAGGTGCCAGCTCTGATCTCTTTAAAGGACGAGGCAGCACATGGGAATGTCATGCTTTAACTCCCCACTTCTGCTGATGTTGTGCCTCTGACTGAAAAGTAATAACACAGCAAGCACGCATGTAGTGATGCTAAGATAAAAATCAGCTGTACTTTAGATATTGACATGCATTTGGTCCAAAGGTCGAAAGTAACTAAGTACATTTGCTCAAGTTCTGTAGTAGTGGTGAAGTAAATATTTTAGTCACTTGTACTTTACTTCAGTGCTTACATTTTATGCTATTACATTTATACTTCTACTTCTCTATGTCTTAGTGGGAAATATTGTACTTTTATTTCCATTACATTTACTTATGTTTAACACAAATAAGACCAATTTATAAAAAAATATGAGGCAGTTTTGTAGATCAGCCTACCCAACAATATGTGAAGCTGTTAAAATTAGCCTCACATCAACCAGCTAGGAACATTAAAATATTGCTTATGTGTTAATGCTTCAGGTATGATAATTAGATACATTTGACAATAATGTGACATAAAGAGCACTTTTACTTTTGATCCTTGAGTATATTCTCTTAATGCTTCTGCGTTTAAGGTAGATTTTAAATGGAGAACATATTTTTGTCAGTCTGCCAAAACCTGGTGAGGGCCTTGGAGAAGAGTAAAGCAGCATGTGAATGTGAACTGCAACACAAATGAATGATAAGTATGGACAAAAAGATAGGTTGATCTATTTCTCCTGAATGCACCCTATACTCTATGTGAGATGTACTGGTGGAACCTTAGGTAGATTTCTATAGCTGTGTCATAAACTTTGAATCTTGGGTTTGATAGTTGATAATTATTTCAGTGCTGTGGAAACATAGAAGCTGTTTCATAGTTGGTGCAAGTCTGGGGGAACCGGGTGTGTTTGATGTAAAGGGTTTGGGTTTTGTTGAAACTGATTTCTCCCTGCCTGTCTTCTATCATGAGGACTGAATGAATAATATAACTCAAACATTGCAGAAACACAAATATGTACAACATGTATAGGGGAAAAAAGCATTTCAAAATCTTTCCCAGAGATTTGGTGTAATTTAGCTTTTTCTATTTTCCAGTAGCATGTGCAGCTGTTGTTGGGGGAGTACAATGGAACTCTTATTTCTTTTTCCTATGGTTGCTCACACGCCTTCTCCTCTGCCATATTAAACACTCAGTCAGTGTTCATTCAGTTTTTCTTGGCAAGGGACCTGTCTTTTCTTAGGGGTGTCACGATGTAGCGTTGCTCTTACATTGCTCAAATCAAAGCCCAACAGAAGCAGAAAGAGAGAGAGTAAGGAAGGCTGAACAGATCTGAAGTCCTCCCAATCCCCCACCCACACACATTCCCATTCTCAAATACACAAATAAACATGCACAAAAGCGCATGCATGTACTGAAATGGATTCAGCTAAGAAACACACATCATAAAGCTGCAATATGAGGGTCACCTGTCTCTTGAGCTGTCTATCCATCTCTCTGTCACACAGAAGAGATAGTACATACACACTAATAAGTGCTTCTTTAGTTTGTATGTGGATAGATACTGGTGTTCCTAAATGGATAGTCTTTGAGTAATCCTGTGCGAAATCATTGGATATAAGGTGTTTTATCAGCTGAGAGGAGTCCCATCATCTGGACTACATGCTAGTCAGTACATGACAAAGAACCAAAACCTTTGTCCTGACTCTTCCCTTTAGTGTACAGACAGTATAAACACAATTTTTTCTCAGAACGTAAGGAAGCTATACTCTAACAAGCTGTTAGCAGACAATATGGCTGCAGTCATTTTTTTGAAACTGTTCCAATAAGCTCCCACCCGGGAGAGAGAATCTCCATCTTATTAAACTAATCATCCACGGACAGATACACAGTGATGATACTTGCATAATAACTTTAAACAAAAAGAACATTCTCATTCATGAGCCAGGCTGACCTTTTTTTTTTCTTCGTCTTTCCTGCTAAGTGATCTGCCATTGTGTGGCAACAGCTCGATTCAAAATGTAACATTATTTAGAAACAAAGCCAATAACCTGTTAAGATATATGAAACTCAATTTGTGAAATGTTTGAGAAATTGCTGCCAGGGGGTTGTGGATTAATGCGGTCTCTGGTGCCAGTGCTGAAGATTCAGAAAGGGGTGGTAAATATTTCAAATAAGAATAATATCAGCATGAAACCATTTGCAAACATAAAGGACACACACACACACACACACACACACACACACACACACACACACACACACACACACACACTTCGAAATGACATGATATAAAAATGCTGTCATTCATGCTCTGCAGCTGATGTCTGATATTTCATCCTTGTTTTATTAAAGATTTAGTTCCCCATCCCCAACAAATACAAATTAGCCAATTTCTCTGACACACTCTGATCTAATGGGAAAGATATCAAGAGGAGATGAGAAAGGGATGGAACAAGAAACCGAGATTGTGATAGTATATTATATTTCTGTATGTGAATTTAATACATTTAAAGAAAACATAATTTTAAGTTATCGGTGCAGAGGGGGGCAGTGTTAGATTCTGTTGGATCTGACTATGTCAGAATAAAAGTATATAGGAATTCAATGCTCTTAAATTTCACAAAATAACTTCCTGTCATTAGTATTGAGCAGCTGAGTATAAGCATGTCCTTAAGCATTGTTTGTCTCAATATAATGTGTCCATGCTAGTATTAATACACGTACAGTCTAACCCACTTCCATCATCTTATGTTTTTCCTGTAACTTTGTCGATCGACTTCTTGTGCCGTTGTTTTATCTTCCGCATTTACCACATTTAATTTCTCTGTCTCGTTCTGTCGTCGGCTCTTATGTCTCTGCATCCTCAAAGTCAATCGATTATCTCCATGGCTGAGGTTCTTGCTCTCATCTGACGCTTTGCGTATCTATGCTTGGCTCTCTGACCTGGGCCAACCCCCTCCTCACCCTGTGGCTCCTTCCGAACTTTGATGGCAGCATCCATATCCATGTCACCAGTCTGACACTGTCTGTCCTGCATCAATAAACATTTGGGGAAGGCAGATTTTTCTGGGCTGAATAATTTATAGTGCATGATTAGAAACTCTATCCTGAGTGAAGGATCTGGTTGCTTGTATGTTTGTCTTGGATCTTTACAATAAAACATGACCCAGTCTGATTAGAAAGAGTCACAGAGCTTGTGTGTGTGTGTGTGTGTGTGTGTGTGTGTGTGTGTGTGTGAGTGAGTGTGTGTGTGTGTGTGTGTGAGAGAGAGAGAGAGAGACAAGACAATTGGATATAGGGTTTAGTTTTGTTCTAAAATGGCCCTGATGAGCAGACATAATAAAGAAAAACTTTATTAAGACTTAGCATTTTCATTAGACCTTCCCTGTGTGTTCCTAACACAAAGAGAGAGAGAAAACTGTCTGTTGTTGGTGTGTTTAATACAACATTTCTGTTGTCACACTGTGCTCTGAGACATCGTAGCCGTAATTATAGTTAGGAATTGTCAGAGGAGCAGTTATCTGTACGATTTAATGATTCACAGACCGTCATACTGAATATTGTTTGAAGATTGTGACAGTGATCCAAAAACTTTAAATAAGTACAAGCATATCAAATTTAATTGATATAAGAACTTCATATCCACAGTTAGTAATACATCTTTTAAATCGGTTCTGGTTACTGCTAAATGTGTACTTGAGTCTTTTATAGATCAATAGTCTTTTTGTTTAGTTTATTTCAACAGCTTAGTAAAGTTGATCTTGCAGTAGCACACTTACTCAACAGGGTGCCACCAGTGAAAAACAAACAAAACATTGCACTGAAAATAAAAACTAAGCTATTATCTTTATTTAAAATGTGCCTCTCTACCAACAATTTCTGGATATTTTTCTTATGATTTAGACGCAGTCTGGAGCATTGATATTTACCATCAACATCTAAAAGGATACAAACCTTTACCTTTCATGTGTTGCATTCTTCCAATCCCAGCACCCTATCAGTTTTACAAATTGCAGAGGAATATTCTGCATGTTCAAAATCTAAAACATTTCAGTTGATAAAGGCAGATATGAGGCAAGCGTCTGGCAGGCACTGTTGTCCTTCACTGGGGCATGCTTTTCTTTGTGTTTCAGAGGGACAGTAGAGAGAGCGTCAAATCATAAACTTCTCATCATACAGTAGCAAGGAGCGTGTGTTTGGTGTGGGGAGGCGGGTGTTATGTTCATTAGCACAGTCAAAATGCCTGGAGGCATAAGCAAAGGAGGAGTGAGGGAAGGAGAGTGGGGAGGGAGTGGGTGGCTTGTATGGAAATTGACCAGTGTGCTGTAACTGTTCATCTGGTGTAGGCTTTTGAAGTGAGCTGTTCAACACTGCAGCCGGCCTTGTTCTTGATAATTGCCTAAATGATCTCCGTGGAGCGCGGGGTTGTGTTACAACTGAACTAATCCAGGGGCAACCCGCTGATTTGACAGAGAGCTCTTCACTATGTCAGTCTCCCCCCCTCGCCCAAACAACAGCCTATCTTCCATTCTGTTTCGTCTGTTTATTAGACGAACACAGAGGGGGGTGTCATGGCAGTGATGTGGGTTCTGGAGACGGGGGGTGGGGTGTTCTGTTTGTTGTAGGGATGATGGCCTCTGTGCTCCCCAAGCTTAGCCACACGCTTAACCCGCACTCCTTGACATCATACCCTCCGCTCGCCCCTATTGATATGTAAATGAGCAGCAGCCCAGTTTGCAAATGAGGGAGGAATAATTAGTCAGGAGCACTTAGCAACAACAACAATAACACACACGTCTGATCCAGGCTGAGCTGCTCTCTCTTTGTCATTTGAGCTGCTACTGGCAATCAGACAAGCCACCCCCCCCACACACACCCCATTGCAGCACCAGAGACACTGGTGGGTGGTGGGGCATCCACAACAAGTACAGTGTTTGGCCTATTGGAGCCTCACCAGGGTTTAGGAAGGCAGTGGAGCATGGAGGCCAAGCAGAGCCCTAGGCCAAGAGCAGCGAGTACAGAGCACAGCCTGGGTTGGAGACCTCCCTGGTATGCAGGGAGGTCAGAGCAGAGAACGAACCAGAGAGGAAGTAATGTGGATACCCTGAGACCTGAGCTTTACAGGTCCTGGAGGAAGAAAGAGCACCGTCACACATATCCATAAAAAAGGCTAGGCTTAAGTCGAAAAATTAAGTTCAGTTCAATTTTCAGTGAGGAAAGTGCCATGTTAATGTGTGTGTGTGTGTGTGTGTGTGTGTGTGTGTGTATATCAGACTGATGAGAGCAAAGGAGAACACGAGTAAGTAACAGAGACAAAGTTGATAAAAAAACAAAATGGCTGATGGGATAAAAAATAAACGGCATCCATTTCGGGAATATGACTCAGTACCTTGACTGGGAAAAATAGATTATTATGTCCAATTTACATACAGCGCCAGTGCTTCAAAGAGATGGGTGTCATGTTAGTGCTCCGGTGCCAGGCGTAATGAAGAGCCCCCCTCCCACTGTCCCAGGACAGGCCCAGTGGCAGGGTATCAGGTAGACTAAGGTCCCATATAAAAGCGGCCCCTATGAATTATAAATCATAGGCCACTGGAGCCACAGCCTGTGGGATACAGAGGGGGTAAGAGGGACTATATTCCCGGAACAAAGGACAGCGATGGGAGGGGGTAAGGTGGAGAGGTGGTGGGTTAGTGTCAAAGGAAAAGTTAAAGAAGGACACAGAATCTGATGGTGTGTCATTGCTGTCGTTGTCTAACTTAAGTAATATATCTGCGGTAATGATATTACATTTTCAAACAATCAGAACTTGAAGGAGGACATACAGTGTATATATACTTTTTTTTTTTAAATATTCCCTTTTCATTTCTAACTGTAGAACTATTTCCCACATTTGTATTGTACCTCATGGGGAGGCAATAGGAAGAGATTTCTGAATATTTTTCCAACATTTTGTGTATTGGCACACACACAAACACACACACACACACACACACACACACACACATATGAGAATAAGCAAGAGTGCACGTGTTCTGCTTTATGCTTGTGTTCATGTGAAAAGATTTCTGAACCAGCTGGAGTTTTTTTTGTCCTCCCCAATGGTCAGTGGGTTGTAGGCCTGGTTCAGTCAGAGGTGATTGAATAGAAATATTGTTTTTTTTCTCCTTTTTTTAGGGAGTGGGGGGCATGCTGATGAAAGGTTGATTGATATGGTGTCAGGCGCTCTGTGATGGATTAAATTGTGTGTGCAGACGTGGCCCTGGCCAGTCATGGCTGTTGCTGCCTTTTTCGCCAGCCACTGCTGCGGCAGCTTTAAGAAAATTTGATTTTCGCAGCTCAGAAACACACGGCAGCCCCTTTCTCTCCGCTGCCTGACTTCCATTTAGTTTGAGAGTGCACAAGTGATTCTTTATTGGATGAAATCTGCGCCGGATTGGATAAAGTGTTAGAGCGCTGAGCCATCTATCACTATCACCGCCCCAGCTCCAGTTTCATTTTAAAAGAAAAGAATGAAAGCAGAAAAAACAGAAAAGAAGAAAAACAGACAGCCATAGGATGTTGGAGATTTGAAAATTAACTGTGGCAAGGGAAAAAAAAGATCTATCCTCCAACCACTAAGCCTGTTTCCTCTGTTGGAGAATACCAAGCTTTTCACTGTAGAGATGCCTACAAGACTAACTAGTCTCTCTAGCTCTCCTGTCTCTCTACTCTCATAATGTCTGCTGACCAGCTCAAGCAGCCCACACCTGTTCACAGCCTGCTACATAGGTCTAGTTCGTCTCTCATAATTGTTGCTTTTTCCTCCTTATGGTCCATGACCCTTCACACAACTCTGACATCTTGTGATACTAGTACAAACATGGACACATGTTATATTGTTATCAGGCCTTGAGAATAATTTACCATGTGGCAGGCAGGATACATTTCTTAAAACTGGATGAAATGTTATGTTACTGAATGACAGGTAGAGTTAAGACGATCTGTGCGGCTAGAGCAACATGATACTGGACTTAAAGTAGATTCTATGAGACAAAAAGCATTGAAGGAGCTGGTTCTGTGAGGTTGCTCTTGCACTGATAACCTTTTGAGATGCTGACCTGGTTCTGCTATATGGAAGACAATTCACCAGCATCCTGGCCTTACATGCTTTCTGATCACTTTTGTAGTATCAGATCTTTTAAAGCAATGTTTTGTGATTAGTATATGTACAGCTTTAAAAACTGAGCTAAAATACATGTAAAACAGAGATGTCATTTTGGATCCATTCTTTTACTCCATTTTGTCAGACTTCTGTGCTCGCTGACGGTGAGGAGACAGCAGTGTAACAAAGCCCTTGACCCCACAGACCACCACCCCAGTCATCCCAACCTACATAAGTTTAGTCACACTCAGGCCTGTATCTCTAGTCCATAGCCCAGCCCAACATGGTTCAGTCTAAACCTGGGAATTAGTTAGACTTGTTTGTTTGTGCACATCGGACCATCTCTCTTCCATTCATTTTTAAACACTATCCCTTATGTCCCCCTGTCTGTCCATTAGTGCTCTGCTCTATAAAGCAAATGGCCACGAATTTACCTCAAGGCGATGCAGACGAGAGCATTGGAAGGAAGGAAGAGAAAAGACGAGCTGGGGGGAAAAATGCGGCAAAAATTGTGAAACTCCTATGTATTTCATTTGGTCTTACATAATTCATTTTGAAATGCATCTTGGATGATGTAAATCTGTTCAGAGGCACTCACTATTCCAAGCCTTTACCCTTAAATGTCTCTGTGGTTGGAGTGTCCTGAGGCAGTTTGGACCCACCAGCCTTCCCCACCCCCAGCCTTAATAAATCATTATGGAGCAGAGCCGCACTTATCAAGCTGGTCAGAGACCTCTTAATGAGTGCAGGGACCACGACTCTGCACAGCCCCAGAAATATTTTATTAAGAGCACATTTAAACACACGCTACTCAAGATGTATGACCACATTGGTGAGCCCCCCATATCACATTGGCATCATGAATATCAGGCCTGAAACCACAGACTGTGTGTGAGATCCAAACATCGTCTTCCAGTCTGACTTGTCCACTGGCCAACGTTGAGTGCCCTCTATGGAGTGCTTGGATTATTTCCTGGATCCCAATGGCTCCCATGGGGCCTTATGACCTTTGCTCTTATGCTCTGGTTATGATGGCCCTTCAGAGAAGAGATCATACTTGCAAGTCAGACTCAGGTCATCTCCCTGAATAATCATCTTCAACTTCTTTATGTCCATTGTGTGTTTTTTGGGTAAAATTGAATAGGCAAAATTATGAAAATCTACATGCTTCTTTGATGCAAACCAAGACACAATTCAGGATTTTGTCAAAGTATGAAAATGTTTCTTTTAAATGAAACTCTGGGCCCACCGATTTCATTATTCTTTTGAACTAAACATTATGGCAATCAAATAGCTCCCTTTATCCAGGTGGAATTAACTGACAAAGTCAGATAATGTACTGTATAATTTAAATGCGCCACAAGTTTAAATTGCTTGTACAGTTGTAAAAGAGAAACACTTTGTTTGGAACATCATTTGCAATATTTATTTTTTTATGACAGCTTTGTCAAATCAAACAGTGCTGCGATTGACTGAATTGTAGCTTGTGTCTGTGAAGTCACTACTACTGTACGTTTAAAAAAAATTTAAACCAGTAGGTAAGACATTTTGAGGTATAATGAGAAATAGAAAGAGATCATATCACAGGTTAAGGCCAGTCTCTTTGATACAGGCAGACTATCATTAAAGAAATGCTCAGGCTGTCAGCCATGAATCCACCATTCCAAAATACCTGACCTGGGATAATGGCAAGTACATTGTTAATGCATCATTTTTTTAATAAGTTGGAAAATTACTTCGAGCAGTGAATGAGCAAGGAATCACTGACAGTAATATTAAAAGGTAAGAAGGTCTTTCTTTTACATTCCTTTAAAGATTCCAACATCCAAGACTGCAGAAAACACTGTGCTGTCTTTTTTTCACCAGCTCAGAAACACCGCTGATTAAAGATGACTAAAAAATAAATCCAACCAAGCTACGTACTTCTTCTCTTTCCTCCTCTCTTCAACTTTTATTTTTAATGGAAAATCTGCCCCAAGCTCGTTTACTCAGGAACAGAGGAATATAAATGTTTTAAAATTTAACCAAAAAGGAAAAATAAAGGAAAGAAAATTGAATGGAAGGAGGAAAGGATGGGTAATATGAGAAAGATTTTAATCTTAATAATTCATAAAGCAGTCCTTCAATCCCCTTTTTCTCTCTGCTGACTGGTGTTTGATGAAGATAGACTTTTTCTCTCTGCTGGGCTCCAGCAAGGTAAATGTTGTACGGTGTAGATAGGCCTCCGATAAGGCCAATATATGAGACACTTACAGGGGGAGTGGGAA
This sequence comes from Sander lucioperca, assembly GCF_008315115.2. Taxonomy (NCBI): domain Eukaryota; kingdom Metazoa; phylum Chordata; class Actinopteri; order Perciformes; family Percidae; genus Sander; species Sander lucioperca. The sequence continues at coordinate 26,266,874 of NC_050175.1, read as the reverse complement.
AACGGCATTATCCAGGCAGAACATAGGGGAGGAGAACAGAGCAGGACCGAATCAGAAACAAGGTTAGAATGGCAGGAAAGGCCCTAAGGGAAACACAGGCAAGACATCAACTCAGACTGCACACTCACACTGATTGTAGCACCTGAGGTCACAGGGTCAGTGAAAGGATACTTGGATACGTGGATACGAGAACCTACAGTATGTTGGCTTATATAGAAATTCATTTGAAACCCATGGAAACCAAAATGTCACTAGCTTTGTTTCATTTCACAAGCATGATACATTGTGTTATTTGTATTATTTTGGTGATTGGTAGTTTCCCATATGAAGGTAGTCTTTCATTCAGCACTGCCTTTCTGCACAAGAAAGATCTTGTATATTTCATGTATTTTGTGCACACATTTCTGTCTAGAATGTACAGTGAAATGTACGGTGGTTTGTAAAAGTATGGGAGAAAATGGACAGGATGGAAGGAGAGAGAGAGAGAGAGAGAGAGGGAGGAAGGAAGAGGGCTTTGCTGCTCTGAGGTACAGCCCTCTGATCTCCTTTTAAGTTGTGGCCCAGCATGCTCAGCAACATAGCCAGTCAAACCTGCAGCCCCCCAGGGTTCAAGCTCTGCTCAAAGGGTTCTCCTCTCTGAGGCTCCTCTGCGTAACCACAAGGCCACAGCTCCTTTCCACCTCAGTGATCACACACACACACTCCCCGACCAGGACTCGCGTGTTGACATTGTGTTTGAGGAAGCGTTCTGTGATAGTGTCTCAGTATTGATCAGCTATCTATGATGATAGCTTTTGGGAAAGCAACCTGAATTCAATCTGGAATGATTGTTAATACTGGATAGCCTATGGTCTGCCATAGTGGGGGTGAGGGTGTTGGGGTCCCAGGGTTCACCAATGGTGAGGGGCCCTCCTTCCCATCTGTATTCCTGGGAGTCAAGTTCAGCCAGAGGGTCTATGGGGGACTGGAGATCTGGACGCCATGTCCATCTGGATCAATCTGCATACAGAGGCCAGCTGACTAACATAGCCCCTCCTGATTAGTGACAGGAGAAGATGGCTGAAGGGGACAGTTGATTTGGGAAATGTGATTTTTCTAAGCAGTAGAGAACTGCACTGCTAGCCTTTATGTTTGCTTAATGCAATGCAAATTGATTTTCAACATCACCATCACTGCTTATATCTCACTGGTTCATGTTTATTTGACTTACAGTATGTATGTAATGGAAGGATGCGGTCAATAATTACTTTATTTTTTTAAAAAAAAAGAAGAAGAAATGACACTTAAATCAAATGACAGTGAACTTAAAAAACACTTCAAAATAAGTAAAAGTGTTTTTAAAAAGAACTTTTGAATATAATTTATTTTACAATTTTTGCTCTTAGGGTCATGCATTTGTGTGTGTGTGTGTGTGTGTGTGTGTTTAAGGCATTCATGAGATTAGTGTGAACATTGTCCTCCCTAAAGGTGCAGAGGCCAGGCACACCGCCGCCGCTCATATGCATCTCTTTTATTGTCTATTGTGTGTAATCACAGTCCTCTCGCTTCTCAGTGCCAGACTTTTGACCTTTTTTATTTTGCTGTCCATTTTCAGCTGCCCCGCAACCTAACAGGCATTAGACTACTGAACAGATGTGCAGGGGGCAGCCACTGAATGCTAATGAGGGCTTCTCAAACACCAAATCCTTTTCATAGTCTGCATGAAAGAATGAGAAAAAGTAGTTTAAGGCATGTTGAGTCCAGTTTAAGTGAAATGATTGATTTAAAAAAAAAAAAAGCTTTAAGTTTAGCTAAAACTCATAAGTCACTAGTGTGTGTGTGTGTGTGTGTGTGTGTGTGTGTGTGTGTACATGTCTCCAACATGCAAGTGCGTGCATGTGCATTGTGGCCGTTGGTGTGTCTGTGCATGTGTGTCCCCAGGCTAGACAAAGCATGCTACTCCTTGGCTGTTCCCCCTGTCACTGCAGAGGCCTCAGTGTGTGACTGTGAGTGTGTGATCAATCTCACGTGGACCAGTCATGGTGTCAGGGCAGCAGTGGATCTGACTCCCTCTCTCTCTCTCTCTCTCTCTCTCTCTCTCTCTCTCTCTCCCTCCTCCTCTCTTCTCTCTCCTCATCTCCCATTTCTCTTCCTCTTTCTCCTTTGCTCCTCTCCATCCATCCTTTTCTTTGACTGTGGGACAGTAGGAGTGCCGGGTCAGGAGCGAGCCTATAGAGCGTCCATCTTTTTGGAGGATAATTAATGCATGCCGAGCTGAAGGGCTGATCCTGCCACCGGACTGCTCCAAACAGGTACCTGTGCCTTCCTTTTCTGTGGAGATGACCTGCTCTGTTTCACTTTGCCAACTGAGCTTTGCTGACTGATTGATTCGCTGACCAGATCTCACTCATGCTTTCACTTTTTCACACTGTCTCCCCCCCCATCCTCTCTCTCTCTCTCTCTCTCTCTCTCTCTCTCTCACACTCACACTCACACGCACACGCACACACACGCACACGCACACACACACACACACACACACACACACACACACACACACACACACACACACACACACACACATACACACACACACATACACACTTACTGTACACAAGGAAGTACTCGCCATTACTGAGTAACTTTTTTTTTGTGTTTGCTGGAGTGAGAATAGCTTGGTTTCCCTCTTGATCTACATTGTGTGGGTTTACAGGTTTACAGGTGTAGAGTTAGAGAGACATGTTTTATGCTCTGAGGTGGCAAATGTCATGTTTTTCAAGTTGAAGTGGGTTGTCTCTACTGCTCTGGGCTGTACTAGGTGCTTCTACACCTCTGATCGCCTCTGATCGACTTTCTCAAAGGTTACAGCTTTTCTCTTTTCTGTGATTTTGTGTATTTGATGTGTTATTCCTCGCTGAGATAAAAACCAAAATATGTGGCAAACTGTGATGATTCTGAAGCAGTTAAAACAGTTTGTGCTTTTTGGAATGTTGCTTTAACAAATAAAATCATAGAAATAAGATAGGAGTAGAGATAGGAAATAACATAAGAAACAGGAAGATATTCCTTTATAATTTCTTGAAGGCAGTAATGGTACAATTTACCCCAAATGTACAACAACTAATAGTGCAAACATCTAATATTAATGATACATTGTGATTATTAACATCATGGTGCATGAGGTAATATGGTGACAGACATGATAGTTTTCCATAAGATTGTTGGTTTATTCTGTTTATATAATCATTAACAACCATTCATCATATTCAATTTAGTGAAGGAATATAAAATGGGTATCACATGGAAGCGTTTTAGTTTTAGTTCATTACAAAGTGACTTGTGTCTTTGCCCATTAGTTTGGATTGACAGACTTGATCAACTTTCAGAGTTCTGTAGGCATGTAGGAAAGCAGCTTCTTCAGAGATTTGAGGGAAGAGGAAAAGGTGTTTCCTGTAAATGTCACTTTCATTTTTAGATGAAGAGATATTTTTTTCCAAAGGGTCAGCAAAAGAATTCATGGTAGGTGCAGCACTGGAAGCATTGAGAGGGCGTTAATTTGGAGAGCATGTGACAGTCTTTCAGAAATCTCACCCCTTTTTCTGCTCAAGTACCCACCTGTCATCATGGTGTTGTATTGTAATATAATTTAAATACGTTAGCATCCCATTTATTAGATGAGGCTAGGTGAACCATTTAGAAGTTGTTGAAACTTAATTTACACGTACATACACACCAGTCCAAAAGGTTAATGTCTGACAAATTAACCCCTGCAGCATTATCTTACAAATGGCCTGCAGCATGTGATAACCTATAATCAATATCACCAATTATGTGTCAGACAGAGGCTATTGGCCGTGACCTGCCTCTCATGAAGAGACTTTCTGAGGAAACAGGATCTCTTCCACTATGCAGATGCAGGATCTCTCCCGTTCTGATGTCATTACAGACACCTGGGACCACCTATCATCCGCTGACTGCATCTCTTCATCTGATCCTGTTGCTTCATAACCTTCTACTCTTCTTCTTCATCATCTTTGTCATCATCTGCACCTTCATCCTCATCCTCTTTATTCTTGTTTCTCTCAGTCTCCTTTTTGTTAAAGTCAATCTGGTCTGTCATCAATTTAAAATTTGAACAATTGATAAAAAGGTTTCGGGGGAATCTTTTATTCTCACATTTTTACATGATATCTTGTTCTTCTATGAACAGATAACATTGTTTCATTCCTCTAAATACATTTTTTCAAATTACATTTTTATAACCTTAGATATTATCCTTGATTTTTTTTTTTTTATTGTTGCAGGGATTTGTATCATTATTTTATTACACAAGAAAATGATTTCAGATATATATTTGTTCATAATAATTTATATACATAATTTAATACATTGCTTAGAATTTAGAGAAACTGCATGTTTTTTTTCTGAAGTGACATGATTTTGGACAAGCCATTAACATCTCATGTACAAATCATCACAGGAATCTGTTACAAAAACAACAAAAAGTTGCGCTTTAAAACAAAATCATGTGATTGTAATTCATTCCTGAAAGTAGTAGCACCTTGCACGTAATGCAGTGAACAGGCCTCACAACTCCAAGTGTTACATGCAATAACATAATTAATTGGCAAGGAATATATATATATATATATATATATATATATATATATATATATATATATATATATATATATATATATATATGTATATGTGTGTGTGTGTGTGTATGTATGTATATATATATATATATATATATATATATATATATATATATATATATATATATATATATACATACATTAATAATATACATTAACAAGCATAGCCTGTAACTTTTGACCAAATGCTTTTCAAATAATCACTTAGGTGCACGATAACTGCAGGATCCTTTACCTAACATGGCATATGCCATTTTGTTCGATATAGGCTGTTAAATAAGCCAAGCTACTTCTAAATTACAAATGTTTATCGCCACTGTAATGTTATAGCTTGCACATTTTTTTATTTAAAAGAATAATCATGTAAATAACAAAGCAGTAGGCAGCTTTAAAAAATAAAGGTAATTGATTCTTATGTTCTTAGTGCTTAAACAATTTACAGTATATGGCAAGTAAAAAATTTCAACTGAGGCACATATTTATCTATATTTATGAAATGTGTGACAAGGCTCTTGTAGACAATGTGATTGAAAAGCAAATTGAATTCTAGGTTTCTGCTTTAAAGCTAAAATGTTTAGTGACACTTTTAATTTTTATTTGTTGTTTACTGTTAAATCTACTAAATCTCCAGGAATGGTGAATATTCACAGATCAGTTTCAACTAGAAATCCTCAAATGTCTGCATGGCACCTTCAATAAATCTCACACATAATTTAGTAGTGAAAGCCAAAACTCATCTTAACTAGATAATAATAATAATAATAATAATAATAACAACAAAAAATATAAATATAACAATAATAACAACAACATCAACATTGTAATAATAATAATAATAATAATAATAATAATAATAATGAAGGGGTTTTAATGATGATATCATTTTGAACTGGACTCCTTTGGACTGACAGAGAGGCATCCAGACAGCAGGCGCTGCAGGCTGTGTCCTCTCGGGTCTGTTAATGGTCACTGGCTGCAGAGACCTTGAACTTCAGCGAGGCTGGTTGGGGTTTCATGCGGGGGGTGGGGGGCAGCTGAGATCCATATGCCTCCATGTAACTGCTGTGACACGCAGTGTGGAATGAGTGGTGTTAACTCGGCTCTTATGGCGAGGACATGTATACCCACTGGTTCTCTGGCTCCTGAATATTTTTTTCTAAAGAATTATTATTTCTATTGTATGTTTATTTATTTATTTATTTTTTTACATAAATCTGTCGCGATTATGAATTTGCTGGTTTGCCCTGATTCATTCAATCAGTGGCCTGCGTGTCACTGGCTGCAGTAACAGTAAACATAAAACTCACTTGCTTGTGAGATTCATTAAGAAATCAAAACTGAAATTGATTAGTAGATATTTCCAGGAAGGCATTTATAGTTCTTTGCTAAAAAAAAAAAAAAAAGACCTGATATTTACATAACAGCCTGCAGATAATTTCAGCTGTTGGGGCCTATAAAATATTCAGCCTAGAATAAGGTATAAGTGGTCTGTATAGTGTAAAAAAGGGGGGTTACCTAGGATGGGTTTACATCCACCCGAACCCTCATCCAGACTCTTCCTGTTGTCCAGACCTGCTCCACATTCAGGCCTATCTTTGCCCTTCATGGATAGGATGGCACAGAGAGGAGCGGGGCTAATAGCTTACTGTAACCAATATAAATAGAAACATGCAGGCAATTCATTATTTCTTTTGCTCTTTTCTAAATGTTGGTGGTGCTTTCATCGTCCATTTTTTTTCTCTCCAAACACTGACTATTTTGTTTCACAAATGTTAATTGATTAATGATCAAACATTCTTGTGAGTAGATACATTTACATCCTGCACTGATGTTTCAGATTTCTATTTTTGTTGCACATCAATTTTGTCTATGTAAGACTACAGGCCCTATCCTCTGTGAGATATGTCAGTTCTTGCAGTAACTATGATGTCATGTTTGAAAAATCCCTTTGGTCTTTGAATGACTGAAGGTAACTCTTTATAATGAGGACTAAATAAACATTATTATTTCTTTTTTTATCAGGAAATGGAGGGAGTTGAGACTAAGGTGAGGGATAAATAAATGATGTTTAGAGAGTTGAAACTTCAAAACAAACTCAGGTGGATAAAATGTCTGATTGTGGCAGGTCCCAGTATGATTTGTTTGCACCGAAAAAAGTAATGCATAATTGTCAAATTAAGTCAGATTGCTTTAGCTTTATCATCCAGATTTGCTGTTGCTGTTTAGACTTTGATAAAAAAAAAAAAAAAGTGATAGAAAAGAATAAAAATAAAAAAAATATTTCGAGGGTGACAGGACGGTTTGGCAAAGCACTGTAGAGCATAAAAGTAGGCGTATACCTTATATACTGAACTGGTGTACTAGTGTATGAACAAAAATCACATATGTTTCATGCAAAATAAAATGCTGCATTTCCGTTTAGTTATTCTGCAATGCATTAGTATAATTTATTAAGATAGGCCTACATCTTTTTTATAGATACAAATGTTTTAGATTTGAGCTGTATAGATTAGGCTGACAAAATAAAATGCAGGCCTACCGTGTTGCTCGCATGTTTGGGCCTAATTGTTGTATTCATGCTACAAGTGTCCTATTATGAATATTAAATAGACGGAATAAACTTGTCAGATTCAATTGGATCACTCGCTAAATTCCTCAACATTTGGCCCGCGAGGCAATTAATACAAGCGATTACCCCGCGATTAGGCCTAATTAGCCCCGATTAGTTAAAAAGGGGGAGGGGGTGGTAATTGAAAAATCCTTCAGAACAGGAGGTTGTGTATTGTAGACGCGGGTCCTTATAAGCAGCTCTCAGTGGTAAATACCATTCACATTCAAATGAGAGTGACAAAGTTTGGCACAGAAACAAGCACACGTCCGCCTCCCGGCCTCCCAGTCTGCGCCTTTTGTTAACCTGACACGTGTTTAGAGCAGCGTTTGGTTAATTTTTGGAGGATGGCACCGTGCCCGACATCTTAAAAAATTAAACCCAGCCCCACACACGAGAAAAGGACAATAATTCAAATAACATCCTAAGGTTTTTTTTCCGCCTTTGTCTTTCATGTGACATTAAAATAGGCCTATATAGCTTGATATAACCCACGCACACACCCAAAGCGCGCACACGAGGCAACAAGCGTACAAAAATAATCTCATTGAAATAAGGGGGAGTGTGCGTTAAGAATGGACTTTAAATGCATTTCGGCTACAGTAGAGAGCAGAGCCTTGCACCTGTCTCCCTTTTGCTGGAGATTTGCACCCCTCCCGCTGCCGGCATTGACGAGTCGCTCTTTTTGTGTGTGTGTGTGTGTGTGTGTGTGTGTGTGTGTGTGTGTGTGTGTGTGTGTGTGTGTGTGTGTGTGTGTGAGAGACTAGCCATGCGTGTCATATTTTCGCCCGAGACACACGCACAAGTACGCCTTTCCTGCGGCATTTGTCTCGTTCTTGTGCATTACAGTACAGTGAATATGTGACCTAAATAACCATTTTATTGTCTGTTCCTCCTTTTAGACTTCTCATAAGAATAATCTGTAATTTTGCACATTTTGTTGTATCTTCCGCCCCCCCCTCTCCATGATGTAGTCCTCTTTGATGAGTGTAATATTAACACGATAAGGACATGTCAATGAAAAGCTCTCTATACCTGACGGAGCAGAAGGCTCTGTGATGCTGGGTCTAATGTAATATTAATGCATGCAGGGCTTGTTTTTTATCGGGAAAGATCTTTTCAAAATTGTCCTCCACAGGGACCCACTTAGTGAAGCACACATAATAGAAATGATCACTCTTTTTTAACCTGCATCTGAAAGATATCACTCCACTTCATACAGTAATTGACAAGAATTTGAAAAGCCTACTTCATAGACCTAGCATACAGTTTTTTGGCTAATGGATGCATATTCTCTAGTTAAATTTACAAGCTAAATTTCAGCTTCTATTAAACAGCAAGTGATGATAAAAAAAAAGACTTGCCCCCCCCCCAAAAAAAAATTATAATTACATTTAAAATGAATTCAATCAAAGTTTTACATTTTCATCTATGATTTAGGTAGGTGTTTGGACTGAACATGACATTTAACAATTACAAGTGAGTTAAATCAAAAAATGTTCACAAGCAATGCCAAATGAATCAGCCACTGAAATTATTTTAACTTTTAAATTAGTCAGATCCTAAACCACAACATTTTTCACAGAATAAGTTTAGGCTTTTACTTTTGTTTCTTTGATTCATTTGGAATTAATTAGATAGGCCTATTTTTGTGTTAATTACAGTTAATGATATTTTTTATTTATGTATAATATCTTGAAGGACAAGCTATTATAATAGCACAATATATTAGCACAATAATAAGAATGTAATAATTCATTTTATTTGTTAAGCACCTTTAAAAACATAGTTACAAAGTGCTTCACAACATCAAAATAAAAACAGAATTCAGTGAAATGACTATAAAATCAAAGCATAATAAAAAGAACATACAAGTAATAATAAAATAAAGTATACAATAAGATATTAAAATAATGAAACAATGGAACAATGTTTTATTAGACATACACAGCAAGGAATTAATTAAGTAAAAGCGCATTTAAAAAAAAGAAAATATATCTGCATATGGGCTAAAAATCCTAAATATTAAAGGAAAATTTTGACTTCTAATCATTATCTGTTCAGGGCAGTTAAGATGTGTTTGAATGAATAATGTTGTCAGTTGGCGGTATTGATTGTGGGATTGCGAAGGTGTAAGTAAAATGGAGCGTTGATGCGTCTGCTCTGGGTGGTGTCCTGTGAACAGAGAGGACCCGGGGATAATGAGGCATAATGCTGCCTGAGACAGGGCCTCCTGCCGAATAAATCCCAAATTATACCCCAAACCAAGTGAACATTCTCCTGGGAGCCACAAGGTCAAGTCCACGACCCCTGACCCCAGAGAGTCTGGGTCTGGCGAGGAGGTGAGGCAGGAGGCTGAGCATGGCTCCTGATGGCAGGGAAGTGCCTGGGACCTGGTTGATGCCTGTCTCTGCAGCCTGCTGTCCTCAGCCCTGCTCCTCACTGCTTGATTTTAGCCAACACTCCATCTATTATTTAGCAGACTTATTAAAAGTTATTTCAGAGCCATCGGGTCCTGCCAGATGACCTGAGAAAAGGGGGCCTCCTGAGTGGCCAGACAGACTGGAAAATCCACATGGACACAGTAGAACTGCTAAAACACACAGGCTCCAAACAAACAGAAAACACTGCCTGCATTATTAAGAGGTGCATTAACTATAGGAGAAATATAAGCTCTTCAATATTTCACAAGCACAATCTTAAATATAGATGAATGTTTAATTAAAGCCAACTTTTGCAGTATATGTAAGAGAGAACTAAATAAAAGCACAACATTTTAGTGAGGTACTAAAATAAATAATAAAAAATACTTTCACAAGCAAACATCTTTCACCATATTATACAAAAATAATTTGTCATAAAAAAAATTTTTTACTGAGCTTTTACTTAAATAAAGCAAATCAGCCAATATTATTTGAACAATGGTAATGCACAAAAATACAGTTTCAACCTGTAAAATATTTGAGTCAAATAAACGTGTAATTGTCAAAACATCTGTAAATATATTTTATTATCTTGAGTAGGCCTATTTAAATACTACAACAATAAACCACAACGTCTAAGAGATTTTATTTTATTTATTTTCTATTCTATTTTAATTTCCCAGGCAATAAATGCAGCACTCAATTCAAATGTATTGACTTATCCTTAGGAGACTGACGTAACCTATGTCTTGACACAGGTTTGCCTTGGTCTGTGCAGAGTTTTGAATATTCATATATTTGTTGAAGAAGCGTGACATAACCTTTTCCCCCTTAATGTGATGTGTGCACATGCACTTCCCAGCTGTGTCCAGAGAGGGCGGGGCTATTATGGGGGGTTGGGGGGAGTGAACGACATATAGTGCAGGAGCTGGCCGAGGCGGAAAGGTCAGGGGAGGCAGGAGACAGGCGGGCCGGCCGACTGCTGAAGCTTTGAACCTAACAGATGGTGAAGGTTAGGTGACGTCCCCTCGCCTGGCCTTTCCCCAGTAATTGAGGATAATTTGAGCACCAAAGAGAGCAGGCCTGTCCACTGTCAGGCCCAGAGAGGAGAGACGAGGTTAATATGAAAATGATTTTGCATTACGGCTGGCTTTGTGAGGCTGGCCGCAATCCTAATCCTGGCCTGAGGCAGCGGGAATGAAGAAGTGTCACCCTGGGTCCAGGCGCCACGCCACGCACATGAATACATCTCCAACCCATGGCCCTGTGCCCCCCATTAACCAGCACTCTGCCAGGGCCGATTACACACTCCCACTCAGGAGCCAGGCAGGCTTTGGGGGCATTTTAGGGAGGCTTGGGAGTGATCTGACATCACCCTTTATCCCATAAGAACAAAAGAGGTGCAGAAAGGCCATGTGATATCAACGGGGGGTTTTCACCTCTCCCCTCAGCTACTGTAGCTCAGCACATCACTCCCTCTTTTCAACTAATCTTGGATCCGGATTACTTTTCGGAAGTAGTTACAATCTCCTAAATATATTTTTGCTTAAAAAAAATAAAAAAGAACAGTGCAAATGATGTGAAATTTTACAGCCAGTTGGATCATTTATTTCTCCTTACGCTGTGGTACATTTTTGGAGAAGCACTAGATGTTAAACATGACTAGATTGACTGGACTTCCCCACAGCACAAGCCTGTCAAGTTGCAAATGTGGGACCAAGAAAGTTGCCCAGAAAGTTGCCTCTTTGGTGTGATGAAGTCATTTACAACTATTGATCTAATAGTCAAACTGGGCATGTTAACCTGAAGAGCCTTGGAGGAAGTTTCTGGGAAAATAGAGGTGCCCCAGGGACCCTCTCATAAGCTTGAGCAAGACACAATAGACAGATGTAATTTAAAATGTTAGCAGTGGCCTGGGCCCTCTTATAAGTCTGCAGTCCTGCCAGAGCTTCCTGGATCTATTCTAATAGTAAAAGTTTCATAGCGAAAACCATGGCTGTTTATGATGAATTACAACTAACTTTTCCTTTAGAATATGAGGTAAACATCACTGTTTACACACACACACACACACACACACACACACACACACACACACACACACACACACACACACACAATTATGTTAGACTTTTGGGAAAGTCTTAGTACAAGAAGAAACAATGCAATGCCAGAGGGAATACAGTAAAATCTTTACTTAATGTTTTCCCAATTATAGAATCTTGATAAACCAATTTTTTGGTGTTCATTCTGAACCTCAGTGTTTTAATTGGTAAAATATATGATATGTAGATGTTTCATACCCAATGAGAAAATGAAAGTTTTACCCATCATACATATGCGTACTGTATCAATAGTCACCACATACAATGTTATCAAATATATTCCCCCATATGTATAGTTTGTTCATCCAATTCTCACCATCTTTTCTTCTTCCTCTGATTGTATTAATTTACTCTTCAACTTCAATGTGATAAGTGCCCAATATTCTGTTCACACACTGCTGCAGATGCAACTCTTAGTGGTGTGTGTGTGTGTGTGTGTGTGTGTGTGTGTGTGTAGTAGCTGCTGTGCTGTCGAGCTGGGTGGCCCGTAGGCTCCCCCAGGTGTAGTCCAGATGAAGGGGTCTTTACCGGGGCGTCCCTGCTGCTGTGCCCTCTACTTGTCCGTCTTGTTCCCCAGTAGCGGCAAGCTTTAAACTAGCGCCGCAGCCTGTGACCTTCTCCTCCAGCATGGCCTGTCTGAGCAGGAGAGGAACCCTCCCAGCCCTGGAGGATAGTGCCCGGCTAACTACAGTCCCCATCCCTCTCCACCTCTTTCGTGGCCTTCCCTGCACATGGGAGCCCCTGTTGAAGTTTTAGTAAGCTGAAATATGTTCAAGTTCATGTACAGAATGGAGATTAATGATGATTTATTGGCTCAGCTCACACCACTTATTTTGTTAGAATAGAATAATTGTCAAAGATGAAGGAGTTTGGTGCAATAGGGCAGGCAAAGGGGCGCTCATCCTCTCCTCTCTCCCTCCATCTTTCTCTCTCTAGCCATTCCACCCCCCTCTCCACCCGCTGTGCTTTATGGGGATTGGTCAGTTGTCAGGTCAGTTGTTTCCTCTGAGGAAGAAGGGTGAATGAAAATTGTATACTCCTTCCCTTAACAATGAGAGAACCAGCTGTTTAATGCTTATAGGTCTCCCCCCCCCCTCCCACTGTGGAACACAGAGCTGCATGGGCACATACTAGTGGTATGGTTGAATCTTTTTTTCTCCTATATTTCGTGGCGCAACGCATATTCCAGTAAATCACAGGAAAGAAAATCTTTCAGGCAGTTCAAATCTTATTTGTTTGCTCTCTCACTAGGGGTGTAATTCTTCAACTTTTTTTCTTGCTGTAGTTAGAGATTTTATCTTGCATGTGTTTTCTATTTTACATGTGCAAGTTGGAGACCAGTGGCACAACAGGGCTTTCTGTATTATTGTCCTCTGATTATTTCACTTTTTTTTTAGCTCCAATTGGAAAAATAACATTCATTGTTCCTTTGACCTACAAGATCATGGCAGAAAGTATGTCTTTGAAAAGTAAAACAAAAAATCCACTTTTAAATAAGATCAATTGTAAACAAACCCAGGGCAACCCTTTGAAAGGCCCCGCCAAGAGATTTACCTTGCCCTGTGGCAAATAATATTTCTTGAACTGGGTTTAAATTTCAAGTGTCTTGGGTTTATAAAAACCTGGAACAAAACAATGCCAGTCTCTGAGCAGCAAATATTATCTGCTGGTTGGGCAAGATGTCAAGATTGCCTTTTTGTTGTCTCAAATACAGGGCCAGATCAAGTGTCTGGCAAATCCCAGAATAAACCTCAGAATATATCCCTATTTACTTGAATTTAGTAGGATCACTATAAAATCACATCTGTATGCACAGTTTGATATAGACCTTACTGTATCTCTTTGTTGCATTTTCACAAGATATAGTATATTGGATTCAAAATGTCTTTAAATGTAGCTTTTAACAATGTAAAGCCCATGCCTAGCTTCTTATGCTTCTTAGAAAATTTATTAATTTCTTGGTTTATACAATATTGGTAACATTTTCCATTTTTCCTGCTTTGCAAGAATTGTTAAAACCTGAATAATTCTTTGGACTACATGTTTTTATTCTCAGAATATTATTGTGCATCATTACAATTTCATTTTTAAAAGTTTCCACATATGTTATGCACTATCATTTGATGACTAATTATAGAAAGAAAGAAACAAAGAGATTGTGCTGGCTGCTCTGTAATAGCCATCTTTCAGGATGATAACTATAGCAATAACTATTTACTGGTTCTTGGTAATAACAGTACTAGGAAACCAAGTAATGACTGTTCCCTTGATCAGTCCCATATCGAGCCATGATGAAAGCATATGGGAATTTGTTATAGGGGCCTGGTGTGACATCCATTACTCCTTAATATCCTGCAATCTTTCCACTCTTCTCTTTCCTTTGCCCCTAAAATCCACAACTCTGAGAACATAACACTCCACCTCAGCACGCACATTCCCGCCTCTTTATTGTGCCTGCTGAGACACATTTTGTCTTTTGTTTATTGATGTTATTTAAAAAAGAAAAAAGAAAAAAAAGAGAGAACGCATCAGAGAGGAATGGTCAGGTAAGCTGCTGCTGCACCGTTGAGTCACTTTTCTTTTAATTGGATGCAGCTTTTAAGTGAACTTCAGTGGCTGGATAGAGGGAGGAACAGTTACTGTCTGTAATTTGGTGTTCCTTTGTAGTGAGCCCTTGTCAGAGCCAAATAAACCCAGTGCAGCTCACCGACCGGGCAACCTTTCAGTGAAAACCATAGCACCCCAGCAAGAGAGCCGTCTGTTATCTGATGTTCCACTCTACTTAAAACAGAGCAGGGTGGGGTGGGGGGTGGGGGGGGTGGGGGGGGGGGGTTGAGTGTGGTGTGTAGAAAAAAAGAGAAAAGCCATGGCCCGCTATCATCATTTTATTTTGATGTTTTTCCCCCATCCCATTCTTTAATCCCTCTGATGAAGTCTGGACAGGCAGAGGCATGCTCTCGCAGACAGCAATTTCACTGCACCATATGCGCCTCACACATCGGATAGGGAGGAGAGGGGTCTGTCGGGAGCACAGCCAGCAGACAGGAGAGAGGAAAAAAATACACGACATGAAATCCAGAATGGGCTGCAGTTGGGGCACACCGATATCCCTTAATGTTTTGTCTGCTGCATCCGTTTATGCTCCTTTAGCAACGTGCCCATCACACATTTACTGTTACAAAAACGCACCGAATGAAACATGGCACAAAAAAATACACTCGACCTGTTCTGAAATATTAACACTTATGCAGGTAAACAAATGAGCCAGGTACTCAGACAAAATGAGCCAGGTACCCACACAAAATGGTGGTAAGCTGTGCGCTGCTTGGCCCCTCCCTGCGCTGAGGACGTGGTGCCGACACCCTGATCATGTGATTAGAGAGGATGGAAAATAGCTGTGCGTCTACTGTGGTTGCCTTCAGACTTCCCTGGTTTATCCGTCCGCCCAGAGGAGATGCCTTTAATTTAGTGGAGACGAGCATCGGTGCAAAACACAAGGACAACTAGAGGGACAACTAATGTTTATTGCAAAAATGCAATGCAGACATACATTACATATTTGATTTTGCGACTAAACATTTGAAGTATATGAATGTATGTGATGTCTTTTAGCACTATAAACAACTCAAATCAACAGAATTTGCATAGTAATAAGCCTCTGAGTGTGAACTAGCCAGATATATTTGGATGTGCATATATCAAGAACCCCATCTTACAGAAAGCGATGCATGTCACTGTAAAGGGGACAGAAAGGGAAAAGGGAATGGGTGGAGGCTAAAATAATTAAATTTGGGTCAATAGACCTTGCCCAGTTACATGCAAGGGGAGATCCATAACCCTGCTTGTTCCTTGATCTGCTTGCATTTTCAGCACACTCTTTGCTGACCAAGCAGGTTGCTCCTTAAATCTCACACTTGCTTCCTATATACATAATATATCCATCTCATATCCTCTAGACCTGTTTACTCCCCCGGTGAAATATGTGTAGACCTCAGGAGGGATGCACTGCATTTGTTCTTTTCTCAGAGAGGGAGAGAGAATGGAAAGGAGAGAATGTTGGGGGGGGCAGAAGGTTACACTTAAGTGCTGATTGGGTAGTATGTAATTAAGGCTGCATTTGGCAGCTTTCAATTTTAGGTGAGAATTGAAGGGGAAATAAAGTGACTGTGTCTATTACTAAGCTCACCTGAGAGCTCAGGAGCATGTATCAGTTCTCCGAAGCTCAGTCCCGTCTTATAGATTACTCTACAATGGTCCGGCCAGGCTCGCTGACATTGAGATGCTGTTAAGATGGGCTGGCATCGTTCGAGTGAATTCAGCGTTTCTATAGGAGGAAAACAGACTACAATTAATTTACTTATTTTTGATGAAGATACTCCGATTAAATGACTTTTGCTCACTTGCAGAAACAAAAAAAAAATAAAGCACAAAGGTTCCCAGCTGTTTCCAAACAAACCACTGCTGTGAAACATTCTTCACAGTAACGCATATGTATCATTGCATCCATGCGGGGTTGGACAGTGGCTCCAGCGAATCGTTTTAAATGTATTTTAAATGGCAATAATAAGGCCTGCTGAGTGATTGATGCTGTCAGCGTACAGCGTATACCTATGCAACCCTGGGCCCAGCAGGTGTAGATCAGCAGCACATTAGACAGAGAAGGGGAAATGTGGCACGCATGTGGCGATGTCTGGGAGAAGAGACATACATCAGCTGTCCCTCCGCAGCAGCGATACAGTACGTACTGTAGCTCTGGCCAGGAGGATCTGTATAATGGTCTTCATTTGCTGCAGGGAAAACTGAGACATCCCAGGGTATTGATCCTACTATTGACATCATTTGACGGCTCCTTTCAAGCATATTGTTATGCTGCCAAGGAAAGTGAGTGAAAGTGTATAGAGGTGAACTCTCTGTCATCAGGGTGGTGGGTTGTGTAATGTAGTTCATGCATATTCAAAGGTTACTCTTGTTTAAAAAGCCCTGACCCTGAGCAGCTTGGCCTCAGCCTCTTTTACCTTTCTGAACCAGGAAAGCCTGCAGCTCTATAAGGCTTATCATTCCAGTCCTTTTTTTCCATTATTGTGGGCCACCATCCTAAATTTCTTTCTACCTTAAATTTTTTAGCAGAAGGGATTTTTTGAAAAAAAAAATTAAAAATAAACTTCAAGTAAAGTGTAACCATATATTTTTTTAAATTATAATTTTATAATAATAATTTTATGGCAATTATAATGGAATTCAGCAGTGGGGCAGGACAGTGAATGTGGACTCTAATTTGCTTCTGATGATAATACACATTTCATTGAGCAGATAGGCGGTTTCGCTTGCACTGTGAGAGACTGTTGTGTCCAGTCAGCATTTGGGCTTTGGTGGCTGCCCTTGACTTTGAGCCGTTCCCAGGCTCATGAGGGGCTGCGAGGGGCTCCGAGGGGACAGCTTTGTGTGACGCACAGAGAGCAGATGTTCTTGTGCATTTGTTGTGGCCGGTTTGGGATGCTGTCTCTGTCCAGACTTGACCTCTGACCCTTTAGGTTGATTAGCATGCTCCTTCAGTAGGGGTAAAAAAACACATCTCACATGCTCAGTGAAAGGGAAATTTTTTTTTTTCCACAGATTTTTGTGTTTTTTCACATTCTCTCTCATTTCTTTCTTCCTTTCTTTCTTTTTCTTATTAACAGTAAACTAACATACTCGAGGAATCATGGAATAAATCACACCGAACACTCTTAGGCCTTCATAAGTTCAGCTTCAACAACAGATTCTTGTGACAAGAGACTGTATTTGTGTGTATTGCTCTTACAGTACTGCATGTTTTTTTTTTGAGAACTCATAGCCTACATGCCATGATGGAGTATAAGCAATGGATCTGGCTGAACTGGGAATATATTACACTGGTCTTAAATAGTCAGGTCATAAATTTGCAGTGGCACCTCTGTCTCTCAAATGGGGGTCCTCTCCTGTGCTTCTCCTTTCTCTCACCATGTATCGTACAGCAGTGAGATGTTGTGAAGCTGCTCCCCACTGACCACCTTCAGGCCCTGGGGCTTTCTTTGGGGAATGAGCTACTTGCTGACCACTTCAATAAAATTCAATCATAGGTATCATTTGCAATTTTTGTAACTATGTTCAGACTTTATAATGTGACAGGCTCTGTCAAAATCTAGATTATTGGAATAGAAGTTAAACCAAAAATGTCCTCCAATGGATCATTTGTGAGGGGGTCTAATACTCTTACCTAGAGGTGTGCTGAAAGGAGAGAAAGACTTTCAGAATATTGATTTCTGTTATATCAGGAAAGTTAACTTTCCTTGAGTTTATCAAACTAAATGCAGCGTGAACAATATACAGGAGACTTTGTCAGTGTGGCTGACAGGATGATGTAGGTATTACTTAGGGTGGAGTTTGATGCTTACAAATGAACAGCAGCCTGAACAGATATTGGCAAAAAAATATCTTTTTTGTGTATCTTTTAGATATTTAGGCCTTCGTTATTCCATGTTAAAAATTCAGCTAAAAGGTCTTCGTTAATTATGCTATATTATTATTATTATTATTGCTCTAAATGCAAATTATCATTTATACACTGAAACATTATAATGCATACTCATTAAGTATTATCACACCTGATAATCAATTGTGCTGCAAAAGAAATTCCTCCTATTGTAAATTAAATAAGCTCTATTTAACATCCTAACAAGCCTTATACGAGTCAGTTCTGCTTGCTTAAAGGACTAAATCCTGACCGATTCAGTGTTAGACTTTTTAAGTTTTGATTGGATAAAAATGACAAAGCTATGGCAGCTTTGTATCGGCCCTCCCCTCAGAGACGGACTCCAGTTGATTTGACCTCAGCCACATTGTTGACTCTTCCAAGGTAATGGGAAGCATCTTATTGTGTTGTCTGAGGTACAGTGATTACTGCTTTCCCTATGAAACTTTCTCCAGGATCAAAGTCTCTCTCATGCATTAATAAAGGGTGTTTTGTGAGCGTCTTATTAGCTGTAATGTGCCTGTCTGGTAATTCATGTCTGATGGCAGCAAGCGTCAGTTGTAGGCGGAAGAATGAAAGAGCACAGACAGTGTTGTATTTCAATATTGCTGCCTTTTATGGGTACCGGGGCTAAATTTATATTGATCTGAATTTGATAATGATTCTATTAGCTCTATTAAATTTGTATATATTCAAGGGCTCAGTTACACACCGAAACAGAAAAAGAGCCAAAGAAAACAAATTAGTGCGTGAGGGTGGATTGTGTTGCATGTAATCTAAGAGGGGACCATCGGTGGGGATCATCAGGAACTGTCAGTGAAGTCAGAAAGGAAAGAGCAAGAGGCTTTGTTTGTGCATGTGTGAGTGTGTAAATATCTATTGTTAAATTGCTTCTTGCTGATTGTAGTTAATGCAGATTTAATCAGTTATTTATACTGTGTGTGTGTGTGTGTGTGTGTGTGTGTGTGTGTGTGTGTGTGTGTGTGTGTGTGTGTGTCTGTGCGTGCGTGTGCATGCACATTGAGTCGTGCTTATATTTTGAAATATCAAACTATATTTTACAAATTAATCGTTTAGATTTTTTACATTTTTTATCTTATTCTCTGTCTTTATTTTAAGTTTCAAAGGTTAACACACTCACCTGCACATTGAGTGGCACTGCCCCTCCTCTAACACAGAGGCTGGTCAGTTTACAGAGGCCACTAGGTTACTTGTTATTAACACACTGACCAATTATTGGCACCTCACTCACACTGGTCAACAGGCCTGCCAATACCTGTCTCCTACTATCATGGCCAGACAGAGGTCATTATCAGAGATCTGGGCTCCAATGGGGACCTGAGGGACTCCACTATTCACTGACTCAACAGGCCTATAGCTGAGACAGGTCAGGTCAATGCACACCCCCACCCTCTCACCCCAACCTCTCTCTGTCTTCCCCCTCTGCCTCTCTCTGTGTCTGTCTCATCTCTTTACTCGCGCAGTAGCTTCTATGAAAGAGTTTACTGGCACACCTCAATATTTTTTTAGTTTCTGGGATGTTTTCTATCAGTAGATTTACAGCCATGTAGGTTATCAACACTGAGCGCCTCCGAGCTTTGCCTGTGGCCCCTGCAGTTACATTTGATATGGAGGAATCACAACTCAGCCTCAGTGTTTTTATTTCATTTGGCAGCATGAGGCTGATAAATCTTTGGGAAAACACTCATTTAGACGGTATGCATATGGATCCGTCCCTCGAAAGTAATAGGTATTGTATACTTTGGGGAATTAACATAAGACATTTTACACAGTCTAAGAAAAATATAATTCATGCATAATTGATTGGCGGCATGATTGCCTGAGTTTACTGTCATTTTTCTGTGGTGAGACAAAGTCTTTCCTCGGGCTGTTTAGCCTAATGGACTTTGGGCATATTTAATTTAGTGCTGTCCAGGAGCAGAAATGGAGCTCCAGAACTCTCACTCTCTTTCATATAACATGTATGGCTCCCACCACTTAAATGACTCTCATTTAGCATGCAAACCCATGGTCAGAGCCAGTCTAATTGCCTGTCATTTTGATGAACTCTATCAACTTATTTAAATTTGTTGTGCCTCACATCCCAGTTTGAGGTGCAGGTGAGGAGATTGGTACTATTGGCATCCTTTCATATCGTATTTGATGTGGTAGATTGAATATTTAGTTAGATGTGTGTTTCATCACGTGCTTTCGGTTTAAAACGTCTGACACAAGTGCCTTTTGGTGACATGTTTAGTGGAATAGAGATGACATAAAAGGCATAATATCCTGCAAAAAGTATATTGTATTAGGAAATATACTGTACATTAGGAAAAAGAACACATCTTTCTTTGGGCCAATACACTTTAAAAAAAAGTTTGAAAAGCATCAACCATGGGCTGGGAGCAAACGTGTGTATGTTTGTTCTTTGGGCACTGAAATAAAATCAAAGTGTGATTGTGAACTAATGTCTGTGCACATATGTACAGCCTTGAGGATTCTGATTAACACAAAGATTTTGTTATAAACAAGTATCTTTACTATTATATTTTCAGTGGTTTCTGCCTAAACTGCTCCATATCTAGTATTCTGTTTATCTGTCTATTCACTCTATGGGAGGAAGGCTATTCATTTTTGGCACTCAAACCAAAATACATCAACTACTAAAGAAAGCAACATATATATTTTTGGTTTTGTGCAGAAGGGGTTGTTCCAACCTCTTGACCATAATACATGCTCGCAGTGGGGCTGAAGTAGGTGATACAGCCTTTGGTTGATAATGCTGCTACATGCTTTGAACGAGTTTGTATGTTATGTGGTTTGAACAGGTTGTATTAGTAATTCATACTTTTTCTGTACTGGATAAACTCAGATATTGGTTAGCAGGCCCTCTGTCATAAAGAGAGGTGGGATTAGAAAGATGGGCACCGGCAGCAGTTAACAGTCCAATATGGTGCTGACTGAAAAAAGGAAAAAGATGAAAGCCACAGAGGACTTGAAACTTTGATCATTTTTCACACCTAAGCCCTTTCCAAGCAGCACTTCAGTCGAAGCATACAGCAGGCCTTATGATGGCTCAGAAGAGGACGAACAAATAGTCGTGTTCGGCAGTGGGCCCTTTCACAGCAGGGTGGACAGGGTGAACAGAAAGTGGCCAAGCCCTTGGTTGCCGCTTCATTATCCCTCTGTAACCATCCACATCAGCAGACACCTCCGCTCCAGCCTGCCGGGCCTGCCGCTGCACCGGCCACTCGCCCGAGACGAGAAGGCAATGAACTCCAAAACATGCCGTTCATCTTCCAGATGGAGTGATTTACTGATTTAGCATGGGCTCTGTCCCCCAAGATCCACTGCACCCATACACCAGCATTTCCCACTCTGCTGAATAAACATTTATATTCTTTAACTTGATGTTCTGATATTATGAAAATAGAAATCAAGCCGTCAACATGCATTTGGAACATTCTGTGCATAACCGACCGATGGAGAAAATAGAGAAAAATGATGCTGGGGGAGTAAGTGAGGAAAAATGAATATATCTGACTGGACTGCGGTGCTCAGAGGGAATTTGAAATCGTACTGGGGAGAGATGGGAATGTGGGTTTCTCCTTTTCCTGCTGAGCTGTACCAAATAGGGGATGGAGCACAGTTATTTTTATTTCCCTTTTTTTATCACCTTTCACGAAGGAGAGTTTTTAGAAGCTCAATTTTACTTTTGTAATTTTCTCATCACTCAGACACAGCCACCTGTCTCTTTACAAGATCCCCTTCCTTTGTCTCTTAAAGAATAAGCCAACATCTGAATACAAAATGGGGTGGGGAAAATGACCAGGGAGGGGATATAGAAGGTCTTAGTCAGGGAGGCAAGAGATGAAAAAGGGGGGAGAGAAAAATAATAATAATAATAAAAAAAAAAAACAGCACCCGCAATAGAAGACAGGGGGGTGGGGATGCTACCAGATGAGAGAGGTGACCTTTTTCTCACTGGCTTGCGTCTGGCCATCAGTAAGCAGCCATGTTTGAGAGGGAAGCCATTTTCTTGCCCGCTCATTACTGTGTTTTATATTCAGCTGTGTTGGGAGGCGCTGGTCACTGTTCAACCCTGCAGTCATGTCGGGCATCAGTTGAAGGGTGTGTAATATGTCTGTCCACGTGTGTGTGTGTGTGTGTGTGTGTGTGTGTGTGTGCATGCGTGCGTTGGTCTGTGCGAGTACGGTTTTCGAGGAAGCGGCTGTGAAGGGGAGCCAGGGGTACCCGGGATTAGACGGAAAGACCTCTGGGTTGGAGGCCAGAGCTCAAGTTCATCACTGCAGACAATAGAAAGCTCTTCAGAAAGCAATTGGGCTCTCAGTGATATTGGCCTCTGTGGCGTGGACTGTGCTACAAGACACTCCTCTCATCCACCACCATCACAGCTGCACCTTAGCTCTAGTCTGTCTTCTCCCAGTCCAGTTCGTGTTCCCTCATGCTCATCCTGCTACTTTTAATTATAGCCCATAAGCTATGTGACCGTGTGTGTGTATATTTGTGCTGTTTTTGCGAGTGCCAAAGAAAGAGGCGCTGTTTATCCAGCCATGCGCATGGAGGGGGGGGGGGGGGGGGTCAGACTGTGCTCTGAGTACAATCTGAGCGACAGTGCAACCACCCTCCCCCAAACACACACACACACACACACACACACACACACACACACACACACACCACCATTCCTCCTTCTCTCCTCTCCTTCTCCCAACCCAATATCCTCCCTCTTTACACCCCTTCACGAGGACATCTGCTCCCCCAGCGTAGCTGCCATTGTGATGCTCCACACTAACAGGGGTTTTAGCCACTGGTGGTGTGAAATTAAACAGCCACCTCGTCCCTTGATGATAAGTGGCGTCCTGTCTTCATGCTGTGGCTATCTCCTGTCAAACAGCACAAGGTCATGCTTTCAAGGGTGAATTAGAGTTCACTATTGTAAAAAAAAAAAAATGAAGAGAGAGCATGAAGCAGAGATATTTAAAAAACTATCATGTTTGGACCTATTTTGATTTTGTGCACTTGTCTGTATTGTTGACTGAACCTCCATCTGATACCATTGGACATGAATTTTACACTGCATCACCTCTGCCACACTCCATGACACACCCATGTCCCTTTTTATACCATGAAAGTGAACATGCGCGGAGCTGTCTCATAATGGAAATAGAATATTCAGTGTATTTGATGCACAGTTGAATATTCAGTACATGATAATTGCATATTATTCAAAGACCCACAATCAGAGAGGTACACTTCAAAAAAGAAAGAGTCATAGAAGTAATGAAAAGGCTTTTTTCCTGGGCAAATGATCTTTTTAAAATTAATAGTTAATATTTTAGTATTGCTATATATTTTTAATTCCCCCTTTGCATTTTTGCAAATATAATGTATCCTTCCACATTCATTTCACTGCACACCCTTGATGAGTACTTCAAATGTGAATTAAAGCACTCCATTTTAAGAGGAAAATGAGTAATAATTCAGAGATATTAATAATGCATAATAATGCTATTCAGGAAAATTGAAAGTTTAAAAACAGAGGAGAAGAGAGGAGGAAACATTAAGTATTGGATTGTTTTGTGGTGTTTTATGGTTATGGTGTGGAATATATACACAGGGTGGCTAACAGAACACAGGAGGGCGTGTTTACATATCATTGGTCAGATGGGGTAGTAAGGTCACAGCTGTGTGAAGAAGGCTACTTTAACAATCCCGTAGTTAGACCGGACCACTCATTAATATTAATTGTCTTCCTTGTTTATTTTTAAAGCCCCTATCTCTTGTGACTTGTAACATGGTGAAGCTGGCAGGGTACAAAGATGCTGCAGACAGATGGAGGTGTGTGGCAGTGCAATGGTCGGTGGTGGTGAAAGAAATGGAGGAGTGCTGTAGGAGGTGGTGGGGGGGGGGGGTTAGAGGTGACTCCCTTTACTCTCTTTTCCTGTCTCATATGATATCACTTCTCCTCCATTCACTTACTCTCTCTCAATTTAAGATAGTTAGGCAAAGGAAATGAAATTCCTTTTTTCTTACACAGGCTTTTAAAAATAATATTAGAAAGTCTCATGATTATGATAGTATTAAAATGATTGAGGTGGACTGTTAATGCCAATGGAGTAATTTTCCAGTTCTGCTTAAGCCCTAATAGCGGTGATAGAATGGCCTGGCTGGGCCCTGGGCCACATCATTTCCTTTCGCAGGTACAGTAGATGGGCATCCTGTAGCTAAGGACCAAGCTGTTAACGGACAGCTGAAGACTGAATTAGACGTCTTTATAATAAAGTGTAGCACAGTGAGTGTCACATTGATTGTCATGGATTGTAAAAACAATTCACTTTTTTGTGGATTTTAAATTCTGTGTGTTCATTAGTTGCATTGCTTTTTTCTGAAGCTTTTGTGAGGAAGATTAAATCTATTCAAGTTTAGTTTGACTGTGTTGTGGAGAAAAGGACAATTCCGTATTTAGCATAGGCTAGCTGCCTTCATACTGAATGTTTTTGCTGGATTGTGTTTTATGTTGTGTTGGTTTGTTTCTCCTGCTGCGGTAGAGAAGTAAGGCTGATAGTGCTGACAGAGTCTTGGGGGTCCACTCTGCAGTCATGACTCCTGCCTGGCTGGTTTCCCCCATGGGTGCACATTGTGGCAGCCTGTTGACCAGCGTGGCAACTCCAGCTTAGACAGTCACTTCCAGCCTCCCTCCCCTCTCTGTGTCTGAGTCCAGGCCATGCTCAGACCGATCACACTTGTTGTTTAGTGATTCATTGTTCAACCTTTTTTATATCATAGTAGCCACTATAATTAAAAGATATTGTATCTTGTTTTTTAGTTAGTTTAGCGTTATAATTTTAGCCCGTAGAACATAGTTAAATGGGGTGAAATGAGTGAAGGACATTTTGGAAGTCATGTTTTTGACACATACATGTATGTCACAGAGTTGCACTTCCCTTAAGTATGTAAGGCCCACACCTTTGATTTGTTTTAATGTAATCGTAGACTAATACTAATATACTGTATGCATTCATAACATCTTATTGAATGTTTTTTTTTCTGAGTAAAACTGAAAAAGCTCACCAAAAGGGCAGAGGTTGGATTTGTTTTAATCCTCTCTATACATGTTTGTTAAAAAGATAAAGGCAGGTGTTTAATACTCTATTTAATACTTCAATATTTCAGTATGTTGTTTTGAATTGATCAACTTACTTTATTGTCTAATACTTACACATAATTCAGATGATTAATCATACACTAATTCATCATATCAATAACTAAGGTTTGGAACTATTTAATGATACAGATCATCCTGATGTTACAGAATGAAAGAGCCTTGTAATTTACATAAAACATGTATTAACAGGCTGGAGTAATCGATTACTTGTAATAGAATTAGATAACAAAAATTGCTAAATTATCTTATATTTTAGAAAGTGAATTATGAGCAGAACTATTTTACCCATGCTGTCAAACTGGCTGACATTGTTTGTAACTAAAGAACAGTGTTCAAGTTTGTGTGTGTGTGTGTGTGTGTGTGTGTGTGTGTGTGTGTGTGTGTGTGTGTGTGTGTGTGTGTTTTATGAATTTTGTCTAAATGCAATTTACATATAATGTAATTTATACATAATAGATTACATTTTCTGGTTATTTTTCAATAGTAGAGAATAATGTTTTTTTACAAGTAAGCTGTGTTTTTGCTTCTGAAATCTCATCTGTGTTTGGTTGTGATTTAGAGCCAAATGTTCTTATACACACACACACACACACACACACACACACACACACACACACACACACACAGTGTATATAAATTGAGGAAATTTTTGATGAAAAAGTAAGTGGCAGTGTGATTTGGGACAGCCAACAGTGATGTCATTAAGCAGCATCCTGGATGATAAGGCAATCCCAGTCATTGAATAAATAAATAAATTAAAATCATATCTTAGGTATTCTTTTCACCTCCCTTCAGACCCCCACTATCCCAAGTCCTGACCCCTCATCCCTACCCCCAACCACCACCCTTGCCTCCCCCAAACACACACACATCGCAAATAACACCCCTTCACTGCTAATGTAGCCACGACCGGTGCTTCCTTCCCCCTCGTGTCCACCGGCATATCAGAAGAAAAAAAAGAATGCAGCTTTGAAATAAATAATGCATTTTACTAATAGGCATTCAGGTTGAGTCAATCTTTGGCCCCATCTCATGCACATCCAGAGAGAAGAGAAATATAGAATCCAAGATGGGAAAGCTTTCCTCCTGAACTGAAAGCAGTGACGGCTTGGTAATAGGCTAAAACAACGAACATGAGAGCGGAAGAGTGAGAGAGAGAGAGTGAGACAGAGAATGAGAGAGAGAGAGAGAGGGAACAGAGGAAGAAGAGGGGGGTACAAGAGAGAGTTAGAGAGTGGCAAGCATATTATAACTCATCCATGTGGATCACCCTAGTAGATTGGGAGCAATCCCTTGTTGAAATTGTCTTCTAAACACTTAGAGAGAAGGAGACAGAACGGAGCAGCCAGCCCATCTCACTGTGCCTGTGTGTGTATTCTCACACTGCCTGCTATCCCAGCCAAGGTAGAGAGACCTCTGACAGACCGCTTGCATGTGTGTGTATTTCACTTTGCTTGTGTGCATGAGTGTGTGTTTGCCTGTGTGTGTTTGTGTCGTTACCTCTTGCGAGCCAGCCAGTTAGTGAGTGTGTGCATGTGTGTTAGAGAGAGAGAGCGAGAGAGAGAGAGAGAGAGAGAGTGAGAGAGAGAGAGAGAGAGAATGTGTGTGTGTGTGTGTGTGTGTGTGTGTGTGTGTATATGTGTGTGTGTGTGTGTGTGTGTGTGTGTGTAAGGAAGAGGGGGTATTATGCACCCTGGATGTTGCCTCATGCTTTAAACAGCTGCCTACAAGCCCAGGTAGTGCGCGCCGGCTTCTAAATAAGCAGCACATTCACCGTCCCCTTCAGGACAAGAGGCTAGGCTGCAGAGTGTGAAATCAGACTAATACAGTGGCGTAGGGCTGAGCAGGAGCAGGAAGCAGCTCCTGCATGACTTACTTAGACTAGAGGTTTAGAGGACAAGAACCAGCAGATGAAAAAGAGGGGATTGGACGTGAGAGAGAGAGGGGAGGAAAAAAAAGACAGTAAGGTCAGTAAATCCTTTTTTAATGTCTGCTCTGTGGAGTCTTTCTTTCACTCTACAGTACTTTGAGTACAGTTAGTATGGAGTTGGGACTGAAGCTGTGACTGCTGTGTTTTGCTGGAGAAAGTATTGATTCTTTGTAAGTTTGTGGGAAGTGTGCTCTTTCTGATCTTGCCAGGTGAGAGCAGATGGAAACACTGGATGTGGGGGGAGGCTGGGTTAGAGCGGCCCGACTTTACTTTGTGTGTGTGTGTGTGTGTGTGTGTGTGTGTGTGTGTGTGT